>NC_092759.1:58473531-58570820 GCF_047496795.1 Chiloscyllium punctatum | reverse complement strand
GAATCCACAGACAGACACACACACACACACACACACACACACACACGCGAAAGACAGACACACACACAGACAGACACACACAGACAGGGTGTGGTTCAGGCTGTGTCTGGAATATATACAGACACGGGGGGAGGAGAGGCTTATGTGTTTTTGGGGGGCATTTATGTGAGGGTCCTGCTGTATTTGGATGGAGAAAGAACACGGCATTAACAGAGATGGTGTTTAATAATGCGTGGGGGGGGAATGCGTGGGGGGGAATGCGTGGGGGGGGAATGCGTGGGGGGGGGAATGCGTGGGGGGGAATGCGTGGGGGGGGAATGCGTGGGGGGGGAATGCGTGGGGGGATGCGTGGGGGGAATGCGTGGGGGGGATGCGTGGGGGGGGATGCGTGGGGGGGGGAATGCGTGGGGGGGAATGCGTGGGGGGGAATGCGTGGGGGGGAATGCGTGGGGGGGGAATGCGTGGGGGGGGAATGCGTGGGGGGGAATGCGTGGGGGGGAATGCGTGGGGGGGAATGCGTGGGTGGGGTAATGCGTGGGGGGGAATGCGTGGGGTTGGAATGCGTGGGGGGGGAATGCGTGGGGGGGGAATGCGTGGGGGGGGAACATGCGTGGGGGGGAACATGCGTGGGGGGAACGCCCCCACCTCTACTGTGCCCCCGTCTCTCTGTCTCCCCTCTCTTACTGTCCCCACTCTCTCTGCCCCCTCTCTCAGTCCCCCTTGTCCCTGTACCCCCCTCTGTCCTCCCTCTCTCTCTGTCATCTCTCTCTGTCGTCCTCTCTCTGCCACTCTCTCTTTCTGTACCACCTCTCTCTGTCCTCCCTCTCTCTCTGTGCCCTCTCTTTGTCTCCCTCTCCCTCTGCCCCCCTCTCGCTGTCCCCCCTCTCTCTGCCCCCCTTGCTCAGTCCCCCTCTCTGTTCCCCCCCCTTCTCGGTCCCAGCCCTCTCTATGTTACCCCCTCTCTGTCTTTCTCTCGGTCCCCTTCTATCCCTGTCCCCCTCTCTGTTCCCCCTCTCTTTCCCCCCTTCCTCTGTCCCCCCCTCTCTCTGACCCCCCTCTCACTGTCTCCCCTCTCTCTGTCCCCCTCTCTCTGTGTCTCCCATCTCACTGTCCCCCCTCTTTCTGTCCTCCCCTCTCTCTTCCCCCCTTCCTCTGTCCCCCTCTCTCTCTGTCCCCCTCTCTTTGACCCCCCTCTCTCTGACAGCCCTCTCTCAGTCCCCTTCTCTCTCTGTCCCACTCTCTCTCATTCCCCCCTCTCACTGTCTCCCCTCTCTCTGTCCCCCTCTCTCTGTGTCTCCCATCCCACTGTCCCCCCTCTCTCTGTCCTCCCCTCTCTCTTCCCCCCTTCCTCTGTCCCCCTCTCTCTCAGTCCCCCTCTCTCTCTGTCCCCGTCTCTCTGACCCCCCTCTCTCCACCCCCCTCTCTCTGACCCTCTCTCTCTCTCTGTCCCCCTCTCTGCCCCCCCCCCTCTGTCCACGATCTCTGTACACATCTCTCTCTCCTCTCTCTCTGCTCCCCCCTCCCTGTCACCCCCTTCTCGGTCCCAGCCCTCTCTCTGTTCCTCCCACTCTCTGTCCCCCTCTCTCGGTCCCCCTTCTCTCTGTCCCCCTCTCTCTCGCCCCCCACACTCAGTCCGCCCCCTCTGTAACGGGCTCTCTTTACCCCACCCTCTGCCACCCCTCTATCTGTCCCCCCTCTCTCTGTCCCCACGTCTCTCTGTCCCCTTCACTCTCTGTCCCCCTTTTCCCTGTCCCCACTCTCTGTTCACCCACTCTCTGCCCCCATCTCTGTCCCTCATCTCCGTCCCTCCCGTCTCTGTCCCCTCTCTCTGTCTGACCTCTCTCTGACCCCCCCACCTCTGTTCCCTCCGTCCCGCCTTCTTGGTCCCAGCCCTCTCTATGTACCCCCTCTTTCTGTCCCCTCACTCTCTCTGTCCCCCTTCTCTCTCTGTCCCCCTCTCTGTCCCCACGCTCTCTCTGTCCCCCCTCTCTCTGTGTCCCCCCTCACTCCGTCCTCTCTCTGTCACCTCCCTCTCTGTCCCCCCGTCCTCCCCCCTCTGCCCCCACTCTATCCATACCCCTCTCTCTGTCCCCCTCTCTCTGTTGCCCTCTCTCTGTCCCTCTCTGTCCCCCTCTCTCTCCCGTTCTCTCTGTCCCCTACTCTCTGTGCCCCCTTTCTCTCTGTTCCGCTCTATCTGTCCCCCTCTTTGTCCCACTCTCTCTGTTCCCCCTCTCTCTGTCCCCCTCTCTCTGTCCCACTCTCTCTGTCTCACTCTCTCTGTCGTTCTCTCTGTCCTCATCTCTCTCTCCCACTCTCTCTGCCTCTCTTTCGCTCTATCCCTCTCTCTTTGTCCCTCTCTCTCTCTGTTCCCCTCTCTGTCCCCAGGCTCTCTCTGTCCCCCCTCTCTCTTTGTCCCCCTCTCACTCCCTCCTCTCTCTGTCACCTCCCCCTCTGTCCCCCTGTCCCCCCTCTGTCCCCCATTCTCTCCATTCCCCACTCTCTGTCCCCCCTCTCTGTCGCCCAATCTCTCCAGCCCCCACTCTCTGTCTCCCTCTCTCTATCCCCCTGCTCTCTGTCCCCATCTCTCTGGCCCCTCTCTCTGACCCCCTCTCTCTCCCGTTCTCTGTCCCCCTCTATCTGTGACCCCTTTCTCTCTGTCCGCCCTCTCTCTGTCCCCCTCTCTTTGTCCCCCACTCTCTGTCCTTCCCTCTCTGTCCCCCTCTCACAGTACCCCCTCTCTATGTCCCCCTCTCTCTGTCCCCTTCTCTCTCCCGTTCTCTCTGTCCTCATCTCCCTGCCCCCTCTCTCTGTCCCCCCTTTCTCTCTCTCCCTCTCTTTGTCCCCCTCACTCTCTGTCCCCCTCTCTGTCCCCACACTGTCTCTGCTCCCCCTCTGTGTCCCCCTATCACTCCCTTCTTCTCTCTATCACCTCCCTCTCTGTCCCCCCGTCCCCTCCCATCCCCCACTCTCTCCATGCCCCACTCTCTGTCCCCCTCTCTCTGTCCCCCACTCTCTGTCCCCCTCTCTCTCTGTTCCCCCTCTCTTTGTCCCCTTCTCTCTGTCCCCCTCTCTCTCTGTCTCCCTCTCTCTGTTCACCCTCTCTCTCTTCCCCCTCTCTATACCCCCCTCTCTCTCCCCATCTCTCCCCTATCTCTTTCCCCCCACTCTCTGGTCCCCCTCTCTCTCTGTCCCCTCCCTGTCTGTCCTCCTTCTCTCTGTCCCACCCTCTCTCTGTCCCCACTCTCTCTGTCCGTCCCCTCTGTCCGCCTCTCTCTTTCCTCCTCTTTGTTTCCCCCGCTCTCTCTGCCCCCCTCTTTCTGCCCCCCTCTCTTCGCCCCCTCTCTCTCTGTCCCCCCCTCTCTCTCGGTCCCACCCCCCGTCTGTCCCCCCCTGTTCCCCTCTCTCTCTGTACACCTCTCTCTGCCACCTCTGCTGCCCTTATTCTGTGACCACCACTCTCTGTGTCCCCCCACCTCTCTCTGTCTCTCCCGCTCTCTGTTCCCCCTGCTCTCAGTCCGCCCCCTCTGTCCCCTTCTTTCTTTCCCCCTCTCTCTGTCCCCCCTCTCTCCGTACCCCTGTCCCCCCTCTACTGCCGCCCCGTCTATCTGTCTTCCCTCTCTTACTGTCCCCACTCTCTCTGCCCCCTCTCTCTGTCCCCTTCTCCCTGTACCCCCCTCTGTTCCCCCTCTCTCTGTCCCCCTCTCTCTCTGTCCCCCTCTCTCTGTCCCTCACCCCCTCTCTGTCCCCCTCTCTCAGTCTCCCGCTCTGTCCCCCGCTTCTCGGTCCCAGCCCTCTCTCTGTCCCCCCTCTTTGTGTCCCTCCTCTTCCTCTGTCCTCCTCTCTCTGTCTCCCCCTCTCTCTGTCCCCTCTCTCTGCCCCCTCCCCGTTCCCCCCTTCTCGGTCCGAGCCGTCTCTCTTTCTCTCCCGCTCTCTGTCTCCCTTCTCTCTGTACCCCCGCTCTCAGTCTGCCACCTCTGTCCCCGTCTCTCTTTACCACTCTCTCTGCCCCCCCTATCTGTCCCCCCTCTTTCTGTACCCCTGTCTCTCCCCTTCACTCTCTGTCCCCCTTCTCCCTGTCCCCACTCTCTCTGTTCCCCCCTCTCTCTGCCCCCATCTCAGTCCCCCATCTCCGTCCATCCCCTCTCTGTCCACCTCTGTGTCCCCCCACTCTCTGACACCCCTCTCTGCGCCACCCCCGTCCCGCCTTCTCTGTCCCCCTCTCTCTCCCTTTCTCTCTGTCCCCCTCTCTCTGTCCCCACTTTCTCTCTGCCCCCTCTCTCTGCCCCTTTCTCTTTGGCCCCCTATCTCTGTCCCCCTCTCTCTCCGTCCCCCACTTTCTGTCCCACCCTTTCTGTCCCCCTCTCTTTGTCCTCATCTCTCTGTCCCCCTCTCTCTGTCCCCCATTTCTCTATATCCCTCTCTCTCTGTCCCCTCTCTGTTCCCACGCTCTCTCTGTCCCCCGTCTCTCTGTGTCCCCTTCTCACTCCCTCCTCTCTCTGTCACCTCCCTCTCTGTCCCCCCTGTCCCCCCGTCCACCACTCTCTCCATCCCCCACTCTCTGTCCGCCTTCTCTGTCCCGCACTCTCTGACCCCTCTGTCATTATGTCCTCCCCGATTTCTCTCTCTCCCTCACCTTATCTCTCCCTTGCCTCTCTCTCTCTGTCTCGCCCTGCTCCTTCTCTCTCTGTCCACCTCTCTTACTCTCGATCCCCCTACCTCGGTCTCTCTTTCTCCCCACCTCCCTGTTCCTCTCTGACTAAATCTCTCTCCCTCCTGCCCCTCCCTCCCTCTGTGATGCAGCCTGTCTCCCTGACGCGTCCCTCTCCCTCTGATCCAGAGGCTGGGGAGAGTAGGAGTGGTTGGTGCTGTGGCTACATGTGGTTAGAGGGGTGGTTGTAAGATGATAGAGAGATGTGGGAAGTGGGAGGAGGGGGAAAAATGGAGTAGAGACGGAATTGGGGAAGGGAGATAGATGGCAGGAGAGAGAGAGGGTGTAGGGGAGGGCGCAGAGGAAAGAGTGGAGGCAGGTGGAGAGAGTGGGGGAGAGGAAATGGGGAGGCCAGGCTGCAGTGGTGGGACAGAGGGAGTTAAACCCAGCTCCTGAGCTCAGGGCGCAGTGCCCTCCCCTTCCCTGAGGACCAGGACTTGGGGCTGTGTCTGTCTCTCTCCAGCTCAGCTTCTCGAACACAAAGACACACAACAACATCGGTCACTCTGCTGCTCGGCACGCTTTAATCAACATTTTTATTGGTTACAAATGGAAGTGATGGATACAGTCAGTGGGATGGTGCCTTTTCTCACGAGCACCTGAGTTGTGAGAAACATTGAAATGTTTCCCTGTAACCCCCCTGGGGGATAAGGATGGACAAACCAGCGCTACCCTCAGTCTGTTACCATAGCGACAGGCTGCTCCATCGCTGAAACACTGAACTGAAATGAGAAAATCCCGGATGGATTGATTAATGAGGGAATTTGATGGATGGATGGATTTGGTTGAAGGGATATTTCAGCACATTCTTCAGCTGCTGCCTGAACTTAGTCTGGGTCACGGCATAAATCGCGGTGTTTGTGCAGCAACTGAGGAGCTGCAGCATGAAGCCCAATTCATGCACAAAGGCATCGAGAGACACAGGGGTATACACAATCCACACCATCCGGTACCATATAGAATACAGCATTAACGTTGACCATAACAGGATAAAATTGGCCGAGATCACAAACAGTAAAATGATGGATTTTTTTCGGTTTCTCATTTCAGTGTCAGACTGAGCGTCCCCATTGGTGTGAGCGCGGAGTCTCCTGCGGGCTCTGCTGGTCACTAAAATGTGTCTGACGGTGAGAACATTGAGCAGCAGAATCAGGAGAAATGGGACACACGGGGTTAGAATGTGGTGGAGGAACTCGATTGTGACCCAGACACTGGAGGATAGAACACCGACTGTTACATCACAAAACCAGGGGGCGTTCATCAGCCAATACCGAGCCTCGAGCATAAAATACCAGGAAATGTTCTTTAAACAGCTCAGCACAGTCACTGCTCCCAGAACCACAGCCGCCGTTTTCTCACTGCAATATTTACTTTTCAGCTTCTGGCAACAAATGGCCACAAACCGATCAAAGGTGAAAGTGACGGTGAACCAGACAGAGCAGTCAGTGGCTGCATAAAGCAGGACGGCGTGGATATTACACACGGGGAAGGAGTACATCAGGAAATAAAACTGTTCCCAATAAACAATGGGAATTTGTCTCAGGATCAGGTCGAGGATAATGACCAGGAGATCCGCCGCTGCCATGGCCCCCAGGTAACGTCTGACACATGGAGACAATCCACAATCTTTATAAAGCAGGACGTAGATGGTCACTACGTTAACTGTGAGGAAGGAAAACAAACCCATTATCCATCAGCCTGGAGCCAAAGGGACCCGTTTGATCGGGGACCCAGTGAGATTTACAAATGTGTCCCTGTATTCAGGGATTTATTAAAATAATTGGAGCTGGAATAACAAATGGGAAGGTCGGAATTACTGACAAAAATGTGACATAAACCACAAGAAACCCTCCCTCCCCCAACACACAGAGACACATCCATAAGGACAGATGGTTTCTAGAACATTCCCACAGACTCGATCACTCGAGAGCAGACACAGGTCACTCCTTCCCAGTTCCTAATACGGAAAGTGGGAACGTTGCTGTCCTGAAGGATTCTCTCCCAGTTTCCTGAAGACAAATGGAGTTTGGGAATTCCTGTATTTTGGTCTAAATTGTGGTCGATCCTGTGTCGTGGAGAAATGTAAACGCAGGGAAAACGTATTCACCCCTTTAACTGCCTGAGGGTCCTTCGGAACAGTGTCTCCTTCTCCCTGGAACGGGATCTCTTCCCTCGGGATCTTATCGTTTGTTCAATTCACTGATGTCTGGCCGTTCACAAACAATGTCAGGGACAGAACGTTCCGGGGAATGTCAGTTATAGAATGTCGGGGACAGAACGTTGCAGGGAATGGCAGTTATAGAATGTCAGGGACAGAACGTTCCGGGGAATGTCAGTTATAGAATGTCAGGGACAGAACGTTCCGGGGAATGACAGTTATAGAATGTCGGGGACAGAACGTTCCGGGGAATGGCAGTTATAGAATGTCGGGGACAGAACGTTCCGGGGAATGGCAGTTATAGAATGTTGGGGACAGAACGTTCCGGGGAACGTCAGTTATAGAATGTCAGGGACAGAACGTTCCGGGGAATGTCACTTACAGAATGTTGGGGACAGAATGTTCCGGGGAATGTCAGTTATAGAATGTCAGGGACAGAACGTTCCGGGGAATGTCAGTTATAGAATGTCGGGGACAGAACGTTCCGGGGAATGTCAGTTATAGAATGTCGGGGACAGAACGTTCCGGGGAATGGCAGTTATAGAATGTCGGGGACAGAACGTTCCGGGGAATGGCAGTTATAGAATGTCAGGGACAGAACGTTCCGGGGAATGTCAGTTATAGAATGTCAGGGGCAGAATGTTCTGGGGAATGTCAGTTATAGAATGTCGGGGACAGAAAGTTCCGGGGAATGTCAGTTATAGAATCTGAGGGACAGAACTTTCCGGGGAATGTCAGTTATAGAATGTCAGGGACAGAACGTTCCGGGGAATTCCTTGACCTGTCCATGACCTCCCCCCTCTATCCACCCCACCAACATGGTGTACTGTGCAAAGGCCACAGATCCATCCAGCATGGGGAGCTGCACTGACCACATCATTGCATTATCTATAAACCGCAGATAATCTGACCAACACAGCAGGATGTGCAGTGATCGCACGGGAATTAATCTGTAAACCAGGAGCAGTTACCCCCCCAGCATGTAGGACTGTGTACCCCAACCCCAGTACATTTGATCTGTAACCCAGGTGCAGTTACCCTCCCAGTCATGTAGGGCTGTGTACCCCAACCCCAGTGCATTGATCTGTAAACCAGGAGCAGTTACCCTCCCAGCCTGTAGGACTGTGTACACCACCCCAGTACATTGATCTGTAAACCAGGAGCAGTTACACTCCCAGCATGTAGAGCTCTGTACCCCAACCCACTGCATTCCTCAGTAACAAAGTGTTAGATCCCTGCCCAGTGTGGGGAAACTAGCAGCCCGGGCTGGAAGTGACAGGATGTGCAGCTCCCACCCATTTACAGCTCCATATCTCCATTGTTGCCATGACAAGGGGTGCTGTGGGTGTTAACATCACTTCCAGAGAGAGGTGGCGGGGGAATCAGTTTAAATATCATGACATGGGAGGGGTTTAGGAAATAGACAGAGAGGGGGAAACTGAGAGACAGTGTCATGGAAGGATGTGTTCCCAGGTTGCAGAATGCTGAAATGTGGACACTTTGATAGCATTCTGTAACATGAGCCAGTCTTCCCAGGAAAGATGGGAAAAAAGGATCTTGGTGTGAGGTCAGATGAAACAACAGCTGCTGTGTGGTTTTAAAATTACGTTTATGTAATTTTAATAAGTGTCTTTTTGAAACAGTACATTACTGTAGAGTTGGAGTAGGGTAATAAGCAGTTAAGGAAAGGGGGTCTCAGAGTTGTGAATAGTTGATGTAAAATGTTCAGTTTCAGAGTTAAAAAAATAAATTGATGTTTTTATTTAAACAGTGGAATTTGGGAGTCCTCTGTCACTCATATTTTAACAGTTTACAAGGCCAATTGAGCATTTCTTTATGTTTAGTTTATATTACCAGATGAGCTCAATGTTGTGTCCTCCCAATTGCTGTGTGTATCTGTGCATCTGTGTGGGGCAGGTCTGGCAGTCTCTGTGGTGCTTAAAGTGATACAATGCCACCCTCTGCTGGCCTCCACTCGCCACTGCACAGGCATTGGCAGAGGGTGAAAACCAACAGGGATTCATTCAGAGATGGGGAGGGAGAGGGCAGCTGCTCACAGCACCATCCAAACTGATGTCTTATCCATGGACTGATCTAAATGTCCTTAAAATGTTGTAACTGTCCCTGCTTTCACCACTTCCTCTGGAAGTTCATTCCACACACAAGCCAGATTTGGTCTAAAATAATTACCTCTCGTGACATTTGTGAATCATTTTTCCTCACAACTTAAAATATCCCTCAGTTTTGAATCCCCAACTCTAGGGAAAAGACATCAGCCCTCCCTTCAGCTTCTCTGTACCCCCCATTATTTTATAAACCTCTGTAAAGTTACTGCTTAATCTCATATTCTTCAGTGAAAAAAATCCCAGCCTAGCTCAATCCCTCCTTTCCCAGCAACCTCCAGGTTAATCTCTTCTGAATCCTCTCCAGCTTAATAATATCAAGGTCAGTAACATCAAAGTGAATAGTCAAGGTATTTTCTTAGGGTACGGGGAGACCAAAACTAGCGGACATCAGCTTAAGGTGAGAGGGGAAACATTTAAAAGTGACCTAAGGGGCAGCTTTTTCACCCAGAGGGTGGTGTGCCTATGGAATGAGCGGGCAGGATGACCAGACTGGACACAGTATTCCAGAAGAGGTCTCACCAATAACCTGTACAACCACAACATGACGTCCCAATTCTGATACTCAAAGGTCTGATCAATGAAGACAAGTGTGTTAAACACCTTCTTAACCGCACTATCTATATGAAATGCAAATTTTAAAGAATTAAATCTGACGGCCTAGGTTTCTGTTCTACAACATTGCCAAAGGCCCTGCTTTTAATTGTATAGATCCTGCTGTTGTTTGATTTACCAAATCCAATGCCTCGCATTCATCCAAACTAAACTCCATCCGCCACCCCTCAGCCCAGTGTGTGATATTACTGTCACCTCAACCTCTCCCTTCAATTTTAAAATGCCCATCCCTCTCCAGGAGGCCTGCACACTCCGGCCTTGAGTTTCACAAAGACCCTGAGCTTGGGTTGCCTTGTGTGGTTAGGGGGAGGAGGAACAGATTGCAAGTACAGTCAGTGGGGAGGAGAGACTGGGCAATAATCAGCGGCCTGGTGTCACTTCATGGTTTTAGGAAGAGGGCAGTCGCAAGTTAGAGGTGGGTAAGAGTGATCGGTGTTTTGGGACCAGAAATTAAGCTCTTCCTTCGTCTCTGGTGTTCAGTAATAAATATCTATTTGAGACCCTTCATTGGGCAGAGTGTGGCTGCAGGATTTCTTTCCTTAATATTGCAGACTTCAGATAATAGCAATTAAAGATGGTCATAGTTAATTTCGATAGCATAGCATATAGAATCAATATCCTACAGTTGAGACAAATATCTTGCATTTGTTTAATAATACAAAGTGTTTTTTGTAATTCAGTAATGGCAACCTGATTATAATCATCCACACCGAACTGAAAATGGGCACTAAAATATGACCCAAAATCTGAGTATGGTAGTTGTATTGGGTAGTGTCCCTGTCTCTGAGCCAGAGCTCTGGATATGATTCCAATTCCTGAGCTTGTGTGGTAGTGTTCTGTATATTAACCACACTGAACCCCTCGGTTACATTCCAGGCTTTAACTCACTCCGGGATATCTGTTATTCTGTACATAAACCACTCTGAACCCCTCAATTAGATTCCAGGATGTAACTCAGTCTGGGCTATCTGTTATTCTGTATATAAACCACTCTAAACCCCTCAATTAGATTCCAGGCTGTAACTCACTCCGGGATATCTGTTATTCTGTATATAAACCACTCTGAAACCCTCAATTAGATCCAGGCTGTAACTCACTCTGGACTATCTGTTAATCTGTATATTAACCACACTGAATGCCTCAATTAGATCCAGACTGTAACTCACTCCAGGATATCTATTATTCTGTACATAAACCACTCTGAACCCCTCAACTAGATTCCAGGCTGTAACGCACTCCGGGATATCTGTTAATCTGTATATAAACCACTCTGAACCTCTCAATTAGATTCCAGGCTGTAACTCACTCCGGGATATCTGTTATTCTGTATAACAACCACTCTGAACCCCGCAATTAGATTCCAGGCTGTAACTCACTCCGGGATATCTGTTATTCTGTGTATAAACCACCCTGAACCACTCAATTAGATTCCAGGCTGTAACTCACACTGGGCATTCTGGTATTCTGTAAATAAACCACTCTGAACCCCTCAATTAGTCTACAGGCTGTAACTCACTCCGGGATATCTGTTATTCTGTATATAAACCACTCTGAACCCCTCAATTAGATTCCAGACTGTAACTCACACCGGGATATCTGTTATTCTGTATATAAACCACTCTGAACCCCGCAATTAGATTACAGGCTGTAACCCACTCCGGGATATCTGTTATTCTGTATATAAACCACTCTGAACCCCGCAATTAGATTACAGGCTGTAACTCACTCCGGGATATCTGTTATTCTGTGTATAAACCACTCTGAACCACTCAATTAGATTCCAGGCTGTAACTCACTCCGGGATATCTGTTATTCTGTATATTAACCACTCTGAACCCCTCAATTAGATTCCAGGCTGTACCCACCCTGGGCTATCTGTTATTCTGTATATAAACCACTCTAAACCCCTCTATTAGATTCAAGGCCGTCACTCAGTCTGGGCTATGTGTTGTTCTGTATATAAACCACTCTGAACCCCTCAATTAGATTCCAGGCTGTAACTCGCTTTGGACTATCTATTATTCTGCATATTAACCACTCTGAAGGCCTCAATTAGATCCAGACAGTAACTCACTCCAGGATATCTGTTATTCTGTATATAAAGCACTCTGAACCCCTAAATTAGATTCCAGGCTGTAACTCACTCCGGGATATCTATTATTCTGTATGTAACCACTCTGAACCCCTCAATTAGATTCCAGACTGTAACTCACTCCAGGATATCTGTTATTCTGTATATAAACCACTCTGAACCCCGCAATTAGATTACAGGCTGTAACTCATTCCGGGATATCTGTTATTCTGTGTATAAACCACCCTGAACCACTCAATTACATTCCAGGCTGTAACTCACCCTGGGCTTTCTGGTATTTTGTATATTAACCACTCTGAACCCCTCAATTAGATTGCAGGCTGTAACCCACCCAGGGCTATCTGTTATTCTGTATATAAACCACTCTGAACCCCTGTATTAGATTCCAGGCCGTAACTCAGTCTGGGCGATGTGTTGTTCTGTATATAAACCACTCTGAACCCCTCAATTAGATTCCAGGCTGTAACTCGCTCTGGACTATCTGTTATTCTGCATATTAACCACTCTGAAGGCCTCAATTAGATCCAGACTGTAACTCACTCCAGGATATCTGTTATTCTGTATATAAACCACTCTGAACCCCTCAATTAGATTCCAGGCTGTAACCCACCCAGGGCTATCTGTTATTCTGTATATAAACCACTCTGAACCCCTGTATTAGATTCCAGGCCGTAACTCAGTCTGGGCGATGTGTTGTTCTGTATATAAACCACTCTGAACCCCTCAATTAGATTCCAGGCTGTAACTCGCTCTGGACTATCTGTTATTCTGCATATTAACCACTCTGCAGGCCTCAATTAGATCCAGACTGAAATTCACTCCAGGATATCTGTTATTCTGTATATAAACCACTCTGAACCTCACAATTAGATTCCAGGCTGTAACTCACTCCAGGCTATCTGTTATTCTGTATGTAAACCTCTCTGAACCCCTCAATTAGATTCCAGGCTGTAACCCACTTCGGGATATTTGTTATTCTGTGTATAAACCACCCTGGACCCCTCAATTAGATTCCAGGCTGTAACTCACTCCGGAATATCTGTTATTCTTTGTATAAACCACTCGGAACCTCTCAATTAGATTCCAGGCTGTAACTCACTCCAGGCTATCTGTTATTCTGTATATAAACCACTCTAAACCCCTCTTTTAGATTCCAGGCCGTAACTCAGACTGGGCTATGTGTTATTCTGTATAAAAACCACTCTGAACCCCTCAATTTGATTCCAGACGGTAACTCGTTCTGGATTATCTGTTATTCTCTATATTAACCTCTCTGAAGGCCTCACATAGATCCAGACTGTAACTCATTCCAGGATATCTGTTATTCTGTATATAAACCACTCTGAACCCCTCAATTAGTTTCCTGGCTGTAACTCACTCCGGGATATCTGTTATTCTGTAGACAAACCACTCTGAACCCCTCAATTAGATTCCAGGCTGTAACGCACTCCGCTTTACCTGTTATTTTGTACATAATCCACCCCGAAATCAGCAATTAGATTCCAGGCTGTAACTCTTTCTGGCCTTTCTGCTATTCTGTATAAAACCACCCCGAACCCCTCGATTAGATTCCAGTCTGTCCCTCACTCCTGGGTACCTCATATGCTGTATGTAAACCCGAAACCCCTCAATTAGATTCCAGTCTGGAAATCACTCCTGGGGATCTGTTATTGGATCTGTGTATGATCCTTGTTGGATGTTAGACCGAAGACAAGATAAAGTAAATGGTCAAATGTTACTTTGGGAGCAGGAACACAGAAAGCTGCTGGTTCATTTCTGTCCTGTTACATATCTCCAAGTTTCAGATAGGACTGAATTTCTGTCACAATGGGGAAAGTCTCAAAAGCTGTTTACTGTCCTGCATGAATGCATCATCATAACATGAATTCTCTTGCAAGATAGGAAATGGAGACAGCTTCTGGAAGGTGTCTGTATCTCTGTGTGTGTGATTCTGTGTGTCTGTGATTCTGTGTGCATGTTCAATGTTTTATATATTTTCAAACTGTATTGATTTTACCAGTCTCTCTTGCTTTTCCTTATTTATAAACTCAATGTCATCATTTTGCTGATATAAAATGGTGGCTGTGGACAAATCTAAAATGTCTGCCTGACTGATTTGTGTCAGGAATACTTTCAGCAAGGGAGAGGGGGCAATGTGTCAAAAGCCATTTCCATTCATTGATGCCAGCAGAGATAGGAAATGGAGACAGCTCTTTGAAGGTGGTTAAAATGTAAATCCCAGAACCTGTTTACAGTGAATGCGGAGAGACAATGTGACATTCCAGTCAGGTCTGCCTTACTTTCCAAGCTACTAATATATGAGAGAAACATAATATACAAAACCTGAAAGAGCTCAGCCACTGAATTGTAGATTTGGAGCATTGGATCAGAATAATGCCTGGAGATGCGTTATCCCAAATTGAAGGGTTTCTCAAATTCCACACTGACCTTCTGTGGGTTCAAATTGGGAACCCATTGACTAGATTCAAGGCTGTAAACCACTCCGGGCTATCTTTTTATTCTGTCCATAAACCGCACTGAACCCCTTGATTAGATTCCAGGCTGTAACTCACTCTGGACTATCTGGTATTCTGTATATAAACCACCCTGAACCCCTCAATTAGATTCCTGGCTGTAACTCACTCTGGGCTATCTGTTATTCTGTATACACTCCACTGTGAACCCCTCAATTAGATTCCAGGCTGTAACTCACCCCGGGCTATCTGTTATTCTGTATATAAACCACTCTGAAACCCTCAATTAGATTCCAGGCTGTAACTCACCCTGGGCTATCTGTTATTCTGTATATAAACCACTCTGAACCCCTCAATAGATTCCAGGCTGTTACTCACTGTGGGCTTCAGTTATTCTGTATATTAACGATTCAGAACCCCTCAATTAGATTCCAGGCTGTAACTCACCCTGGGCTATCTGTTATTCTGTATATAAACCACTCTGAACCCCTCAATTAGATTCCAGGCAGTTACTCACTGTGGGCTATCAGTTATTCTAAATATTAACGATTCAGCACCCCTCAATTAGATTCCAGGCTGTAACTCACTCTGGGCTATCTGTTATTCTGTATATAAACCACTCT
Source organism: Chiloscyllium punctatum (assembly GCF_047496795.1). NCBI lineage: Eukaryota > Metazoa > Chordata > Chondrichthyes > Orectolobiformes > Hemiscylliidae > Chiloscyllium > Chiloscyllium punctatum. Next base: position 58,556,027 of record NC_092759.1, on the reverse strand, counting down.
GAACCGCTCAATAAGATTCCAGACTGTAACTCACTCTGGGCTATCTGTTATTCTGTATATAAACGACTCTGAAACCCTCAATTATATTCCAGTCTGTAACTCACCCTGGGTTATCTGTTATTCTGTATATAAACCACTCTGAACCCCTCAATTAGATTCCAAACTGTAACTCATTCCGGGCTATTTGTTATTCTGTATATAAATCACACTGAACCCCTCAATTAGATTCCAGGCTGGATCTCACTCCGGGGAATCTGTTATTCTCTATTTAAACCACACTGAACCCCTCAATTAGATTCCAGGCAGTTACACACTCTGGGCGATCTATTATTCTGTATATTAACGATTCAGAACCCCTCAATTAGATTCCAGGCTGTAACTCACCCTGGGCTATTTGTTATTCTGTATATAAACCAATCTGAAACCCTCAATTAGATTTTAGGCTGTAACTCACTCCAGGCTATCTGTTATTCTGTGTATAAACCACTCTGAAGGCCTCAATTAGTTTCCAGGCTGTAATTCACTCCGGGATATCTGTAATGCTGTACATAAACCACTCTGATCCCCTCAATTAGATTCCAGTCTGTAATTCACTCCGCGCTATCTGTTATTCTGTATATAAACCACTCTTAACCCCTCAATTTGATTCCAGGCTGTAATTCACGCTGGGCTATCTGTTATTCTGGATAGAAACCAGTCTGAAGCTCTCAATTAGATTCCAGGGTGTAACCCACTCCGGGATATCTGTTATTCTGTATATTATCCACCCTAAACCCCTCAATTAGATTCCAGGCTGTAACTCACTCTGGGCTATCTGTTATTCTGTACATAAACCACTCTGAACACCTCAATTAGATTCCAGGCTGTAACTCACTCTGGGATATCTGTTATTCTTTATATAAACCACCCTGAACCCCTCAATTTGATTCCAGGCTGTAAGTCACTCTGGACTATCTGTTAATCTGCACATAAACCACTCTGAACCCCTCAATTAGATTCCAGGCTGTAAGTCACTCTGGACTATCTGTTATTCTGCGTATAAACCACTCTGAACCCCTCAATTAGATTCCAGGCTGTAAGCCACTTCAGGATATTTGTTATTCTGTATATAAACCACCCTGAACCCCTCAATTAGATTCCAGACTGTAACTCACTCCGGGATATCTGTTATTGTGTATATAAACCACTCTGAACCCCTCAATTAGATTCCAGGCTGTAACTCACTCCGGGATATCTGTTATTCTGTAACATAAACCAGAGGATTTGAGCCACGGGGAGAGGCTGAATAAGCTGAGGCTGTTTTCCCTGGAGCATCAGAGGCTGAGGGGTGACTTTATCGAGGTTTATAAAATCAAGACGGGCATGGATAGGAAAAATAGACAAAGTCTTTTCCTCGCTGTAGGGGAGTCTAGAACTAGAGGGCAGAGGTTTAGTGTGAGAGGGGAAAGATAAGGAAGAGACCTAAGGGGCAACTTGTTCACTCAGAGGGTGGTCCATGAATGGAATGAACTGTCAGAGGAAGTGGTGGAGGGTAGTACAATTGCAACATTTAAAATTCAGCTCGGTGGGTATGTGAATGGGAAAGGTTTGGAGGGAGATGGGCCAAGTGCTTGAAAAAGAGACTAGAGTAGGTTAGGATATCTGGTCGGCATAGACGGGTTGGACCAAAGGGTGTGTTTCCATGCTGTACATCCCTCGGAGTGTATGACTCCGCGATTTTGTGACTCACGACATTCTGTCCATAAACCACACTGAACCCCTTGATTAGATTCCAGGCTGTAACTCACTCAGGGCTATCTGTTATTCTGTATATAAACAAGCCTGAACCCCTCAATTAGATTCCATGCCTTAACTCACTCCAGGGTATCTGTTTCTGTATATAAACCACCTCGATCCCCTCGATTAAATTCCAGGCTTTAACTCAATCCGGGATATCTGTTTTTCTGTATATAAACCACTCTGAACCCCTCAATTAGATTCCAGGCTGTAACTCACTCCGGACTATCTGTTATTCTGTATATAAACCACTCTGAACTCCCCGATTAGGTTCCAGGCATTTGCTCACTCAGGACTATCTGTTAATCTATATATAAACAAGCCTGAACCCCTCAATTCGATTCCATGCTGTAACTCACTCTGGGCTATCTGTTATTCTGTATATTAACCACCCTGAACCCATTGATTTGATTCCACTTCCTGTCATGTTAAGCTCATGTTCCCAACACAATCTAATCTTAATAATGATCAATGTATCACTGGTCCTCCAATCTGCTGGCACTACCATCATGTTAACTTACTGATGTTTACGTACATGATCAGCTGTAGCATCTGAACAATACTGCTTCAGAATTTCTCATCATTTTACACAGAAACATTCAGCTTTTTCTATTCTTACTGCAAATCACCTTCCAGAATATTCTCTTGCACCTGCCAATGTTTTCAATATAATTCACAAAACACTGACAGCAGGGTAGATGACATGATAGGATGTAGCAAACTGTTACACTCAGTACCTTCATGTTACAATGTAATAATATCCAGTCAGAAACATGCCCTGGGTCAGGGATAAAGCCTCCCTGGGTCTGGAAGTGGGGACTGGGCAGAGAACGGGGTTTTCGTCTGTCACTGAGTTAGTTTGGAAATCTGTGCTGCACATGGACATTTCTCCACATTATATTCAGTTTCTATGTGTGGGTGTGTGTGTGTGATGGAGAGAGTTTAAACTGAGTTTAACTCTGCGTCTCTGCTTAGGGATTCCCTGTCTTTCAGATATTTGACTGCAACATCATAGAAACTGTGGGTATCTGCCTGTTTCTCTCCCATCTTTCAGAACACATAGAAACCTCCACATAAAGCAGTTGAATCCTGTCTGGCTCAGCTCATTGTTGAGTTGGTCCATGGTGGGTAATTTCTCCTCTGCTTTCTCTCCTCTCGTATCCCGTTGCTCTGTCGATAAATCGCAAAATACCCTCAATTTGATTGCAATCTGCAACCCACTCCAGTCTATCTGTTATTCTGTATGCAACCCACCCTGAACACCTCGATTTGATTCCAAGCTGCAACTCACTCCAGGCTATCTGTTATTCTGTATGTAACCCACCCTGAGCACCTCGATTTGATTCCAAGCTGCAACTCAATCCAGTCTATCTGTTATTCTATATGCAACCCAACCTGAACACCTCAATTCAATTCCAAGCTGTAACTCACTCCAGGCTATCTGTTATTCTGAACATAACCCACCCTGAACACCTCAATTCAATTCCAAGCTGTAACTCACTCCGGGCTGCCTGTTATGGTGTCTATAAACCACCCTGAACCCCGCGATTAGATTCCAGGCTGTAACTCACACTGGGCTAACTGTTATTTTGTATATAAGGAACCTTGAACACCTCGATTCAAATCCAGGCTGTAACTCACTCCAGGCTATCTGTTATTCTGTATGGAACCCACCCTGAACACATCGATTCGATGACAAGCTGTAACTTACTCCAGGCTATCTGTTATTCTGTATATAAACTACCCTGAACCCCGTGATTAGATTCCAGGCTGTAACTCACCCTGGGCTATCTGTTATTCTGTATATAAATCACCCTGAACCCCGCGATTCGATTCCAGGCTGTAACTCACTCCGAGCCATCTGTTATTCTGAATATAAACCACCCTGAACCCCTCGATTAGATTCCAGGCTATATCTCATTCCGTGGCATCTGTTATTCTGTATATAAATCACTGTGAACTCCTCAATTAGGTTCAAGGCATTAGCTCACTCAGGGCTATCTGTTATTCTGTATATAAACAAGCCTGAACCCCTCAATTAGTTTCCGTGCCTTAACTCACTCCAGGCTATCTGTTTTCTGTGTATAAACCACCCCAAACCCCTCGATTACATTCCAGGCTTTAACTGACTCCGGGATATCTGTTATTCTGTAACATAAACCAGCCTGAACCCCTTGATTAGATTCCAGGCTGTAACTCACTCCGGGCTATCTGTTCTTCTGTATATAAACCACTCTGACCCCTCAATTAGATTTCAGGCTGTAACTCACTCTGGGCTATCTGTTATTCTGTATAAGAACCACCCTGAACCCCTCAATTAGATTCCAGGCTGTATCTCACTCTGGAATATCTGTTATTCAGTATATAGACCACTCTGAACCGTTCAATTTGATTCCAGGCTGTAACTCACTCCGGGATATCTGTTATTCAGTATATAGACCACTCTGAACCGCTCAATTAGATTCCAGGCTGTAACTCACTCCGGGATATCTGTTACTCTGTGTATAAACCACCCTGAACCCCTCAATTAGATTCCAGGCTGTAACGCACCCTGGGCTTTCTGGTATTTTGTATATTAACCACTCTGAACCCCGCAATTAGATTCCAGGCTGTAACTCACTCAGGGATATCTGTTATTCTGTGTATAAACCACCCTGAACTACTCAATTAGATTCCAGGCTGTAACTCACCCTGGGCTTTCTGGTATTTTGTATATTAACCACTCTGAACCCCTCAATTAGATTCCAGGCGGTAACCCACCCTGGGCTATCTGTTATTCTGTATATAAACCACTCGAAACCCCTCTATTAGATTCCAGGCCGTAACTCAGTCTGGGCTATGTGTTGTTCTGTATATAAACCACTCTGAACCCCTCAATTAGATTCCAGGCTGTAACTCGCTCTGGACTATCTGTTATTCGGCATATTAACCACTCTGAAGGCCTCAATTAGATCCAGACTGTAACTCACTCCAGGATATCTGTTATTCTGTATATAAACTACCCTGAACCCCGTGATTAGATTCCAGGCTGTAACTCACCCTGGGCTATCTGTTATTCTGTATATAAATCACCCTGAACCCCGCGATTCGATTCCAGGCTGTAACTCACTCCGAGCCATCTGTTATTCTGAATATAAACCACCCTGAACCCCTCGATTAGATTCCAGGCTATATCTCATTCCGTGGCATCTGTTATTCTGTATATAAATCACTGTGAACTCCTCAATTTGGTTCAAGGCATTAGCTCACTCAGGGCTATCTGTTATTCTGTATATAAACAAGCCTGAACCCCTCAATTAGTTTCCGTGCCTTAACTCACTCCAGGCTATTTGTTTTCTGTGTATAAACCACCCCAAACCCCTCGATTACATTCCAGGCTTTAACTGACTCCAGGATATCTGTTATTCTGTAACATAAACCAGCCTGAACCCCTTGATTAGATTCCAGGCTGTAACTCACTCCGGGCTATCTGTTCTTCTGTATATAAACCACTCTGACCCCTCAATTAGATTTCAGGCTGTAACTCACTCTGGGCTATCTGTTATTCTGTATAAGAACCACCCTGAACCCCTCAATTAGATTCCAGGCTGTATCTCACTCTGGAATATCTGTTATTCAGTATATAGACCACTCTGAACCGCTCAATTTGATTCCAGGCTGTAACTCACTCCGGGATATCTGTTATTCAGTATATAGACCACTCTGAACCGCTCAATTAGATTCCAGGCTGTAACTCACTCCGGGATATCTGTTACTCTGTGTATAAACCACCCTGAACCCCTCAATTAGATTCCAGGCTGTAACGCACCCTGGGCTTTCTGGTATTTTGTATATTAACCACTCTGAACCCCGCAATTAGATTCCAGGCTGTAACTCACTCAGGGATATCTGTTATTCTGTATATAAACCACTCGAAACCCCTCTATTAGATTCCAGGCCGTAACTCAGTCTGGGCTATGTGTTGTTCTGTATATAAACCACTCTGAACCCCTCAATTAGATTCCAGGCTGTAACTCGCTCTGGACTATCTGTTATTCGGCATATTAACCACTCTGAAGGCCTCAATTAGATCCAGACTGTAACTCACTCCAGGATATCTGTTATTCTGTATATAAACCACTCTGAACTCCTCAATTAGATTCTAGGCTGTAACTCACTCCGGGCTATCTGTTATTCAGTATATAAACCACTCTGAATGCCTCAATTAGATCCAGACTGTAACTCACTCCAGGATATCTGTTATTCCGTATATAAAACACTCTGAAACCCTCAATTAGATTCCAGGCTGTAACTCGCTCTGGACTATCTGTTATTGTGTATATTAACCACTCTGAAGGCCTCAATTAGATCCAGACTGTAATTCACTCCAGGATATCTGTTATTTTGTATATAAACCACTCTGAAACTCTGAATTAGATTCCAGGCTGTAACTCACTCCAGGCTATCTGATATTCTGTAGATCAACCACTCTAAAACCCTCTATTAGATTCCAGGCCGTAACTCAGTCTGGGTATGTGTTAGTCTGTATATGAACCACTCTGAACCCCTCAATTCGATTCCAGGCTGTAACTCGGTCTGGATTATCTGTTATTTTGTATAGAAACCACTCTGAACCCCTCAATTAGATTCCAAGCTGTAACTCACTCCAGGATATCTGTTATTCTGTGTATAAACCACCCTGAACCACTCAATTCGATTCCAGGCAATAACTCACCCTGGGCTATCTGTTATTCTGTATATAAACCACTCTAAACCCCTCTATTAGATTCCAGGCCGTAACTCAGTCTGGGCTATGTGTTGTTCTGTATATAAACCACTCTGAACCCATCAATTAGATTCCAGGCTGTAACTCGCTCTGGACTATCTGTTATTTTGCACATTGACCACTCTGAAGGCCTCAATTAGATCCCGACTGTCACTCATTCCGGGATATCTGTTATTCTGTATATAAACCACTCTGAACCCCTCAATTTGATCCAGGCTGTAACTCATTCCGGGCTATCTGTTATTCTGTATATAAACCAGTCTGAATCCCTCAATTAGATTCCAGGCTGTAACTCGCTCAGGACTATCTGTTATTCCTTATATTAACCATTCTGAAGGCCTCAATTAGATCCAGACTGTAATTCACTCCAGGATATCTGTCATTCTGTATATAAACCACTCTCAACCTCTCAATTAGATTCCAGGCTGTAACTCACTCCGGGATATCTATTATTCAGTATATAAAAAACTCTGAACCCCTCAATTAGATTCCAGACTGTAACTCACTCCGGGATATCTGTTATTCTGTATATAAACCACTCTGAATCCCGCAATTAGATTACAGGCTGTAACTCACTCCGGGATATCTGTTATTCTGTGTATAAACCACACTGAACCACTCAATTAGATTCCAGGCTGTAACTCAGTCTGGGCTTTCTGGTATTTTGTATATTAACCACTCTGAACCCCTCAATTAGATTCCAGGCTGTAACCCACCCTTGGCTATCTGTTATTCTGTATATAAACCACTCTGGACCCCTCTATTAGATTCCAGGCCGTAACTCAGTCTGGGCTATGTGTTGTTCTGTATATAAACCACTTTGAACCCCTCAATTAGATTCCAGGCCGTAACTCAGTCTGGGCTATGTGTTATGCTGTATATAAAACACTCTGAACCCCTCAATTAGATTCCAGGCTGCAACTCGATCTGGATTATCTGTTATTCTGTAAATTAACCTCTCTGAAGGCCTCAATTAGATCCAGACTATAACTCACTCCAGGATATCTGATATTCTGTATATAAACCACTCTGAACCCCTCAATTAGATTCCAGGCAGGAACTCACTCCGGGATATCTGTTATTCTGTATATAAAACACTCTGAACCCCTCAATTAGATTCCAGGCTGTAACCCACACCGGGATATCTGTTAATCTGTATATAAACCACTCTGAACCCCTCAATTCGGTTCCAGGCTGTAACTCACTCCGGGATATCTGTTATTCTGTATATAAACCACTCTGAACCCCGCAATTAGATTCCAGGCTGTAACTCACTCTCGACTATCTGTTATTCTGTATATTAACCACTCTGAAGGCCTCAATTAGATCCCGACTGAAATTTATTCCAGGATATCTGTTATTCTGTATATAAACCACTCTGAAGGCCTCAATTAGATCCAGACTGAAATTCATTCCAGGCTATCTGTTATTCTGTATATAAACCACTCTGAACCTCTCAATTAGATTCCAGGCTGTAACTCACTCCAGGCTATCTGTTATTCTGTGTACAAACCACTCTGAACCCCTCAATTAGATTCCAGGCTGGAACCCACTTCGGGATATTTGTTATTCTGTGTATAAACCACCCTGGACCCCGAAATTAGATTCCAGGCTGTAACTCACTCCGGGACATCTATTATTCTGTATAAAAACCTCTCTGAACCCCTAAATTAGATTCCAGACTGTAACTCACTCCGGGATATCTATTATTCTGTGTATAAACCACTCGGAACCCCACAATTACATTCCAGGCTGTAACTCACTCCGGGATATCTGTTATTCTGTGTATAAACCACTCTGAAGCCCTCAATTAGATTCCAGTCTGTAACTCACGACGGGCTATCTGTTATTCTGTATATAAACCACTCTGAAACCCTCAATTAGATTCCAGGCTGGAACTCACTCCGGGCTATCTGTTATTCAATACATAAACCACTCTGAACCCCTCAATTACATTCCAGGCTGTAACTCACTGCGGGATATCTGTTAATCTGTATATAAACCACTCTGAACTCCTCAATTAGATTCCAGGCTGTAACTAACTCCGGGATATCTGTTATTCTGTATATAAACCACTCTGAACCACGCACTTAGATTCCAGACTGTAACTCGCTCTGGACTATCTGTTATTCTTTATATTATCCACTCTGAAGGCCTCAATTAGATCCCGACTGAAATTCATTACAGGATATCTGTTATTCTGTACATAAACCACTCTGAAGGCCTCAATTAGATCCAGACTGAAATTCATTCCAGTCTATCTGTTATTCTGTAGAAAACCACTCTGAACCTCTCAATTAGATTCCAGGCTGTAACTCACTCCAGGCTATCTGTTATTCTGTATATAAACCACTCTGAACCCCTCAATTAGATTCCAGGCTGTAACCCACTTCGGGATATTTGTTATTCTGTGTATAAACCACCCTGGACCCCTCAATTAGATTCCAGGCTGTACCTCACTCCAGGATATCTGTTATTCTGTATATAAACCACCCTGAACCCCTCAATTAGATTCCAGGCTGTAACTCACTCGGGACATCTATTATTCTGTATATAAACCTCTCTGAACCCCTAAATTAGATTCCAGACTGTAACTCACTCCGGGATATCTATTATTCTGTGTATAAACCACTCGGAACCCCACAATTACATTCCAGGCTGTTACTCACTCCGGGATATCTGTTATTCTGTGTATAAACCACTCTGAACCCCTCAATTAGATTCCAGTCTGTAACTCACGACGGGCTATCTGTTATTCTGTATATAAACCACTCTGAACCCCTCAATTAGATTCCAGGCTGGAACTCACTCCGGGCTATCTGTTATTCAATACATAAACCACTCTGAACCCCTCAATTACATTCCGGGCTGTAACTCACTGCGGGATATCTGTTAATCTGTATATAAACCACTCTGAACCCCTCAATTAGATTCCAGGCTGTAACTCACTCCGGGATATCTGTTATTCTGTATATAAACCACTCTGAACCCCGCAATTAGATTCCAGACTGTAACTCGCTCTGGACTATCTGTTATTCATTATATTATCCATTCTGAATGCCTCAATTAGATCCAGACTGTAATTCACTCCAGGATATCTGTCATTCTGTATATTAAACACTCTCAACCCCTCAATTAGATTCCAGACTGTAACTCGCTCCGGGATATCTGTTATTCTGTATATTAACCACTCTGAACCCCTCTATTAGATTCCAGGCTGTAACCCACCCTGGGCTATCTGTTATTCTGTATATAAACCACTCTAAACCCCTCTATGAGATTCCAGGCCGTAACTCAGTCTGGGCTATGTGTTATTCTGTATATAAACCACTCTGAACCCCTCAATTAGATTCCAGGCCGTAACTCAGACTGGGCTATCTGTTATTCTGTATATAAACCACTCTGAACCCCTCAATTAGATTCCAGGCTGGAACTCGCTCTGGATTATCTGTTATTCTGTAAATTATCCTCTCTGAATGCCTCAATTAGATCCAGACTGTAACTCAATCCAGGATATCTGTTATTCTGTATATAAACCACTCTGAACTCCTCAATTAGATTCCAGGCAGTAACTCACTCCGGGATATCTGTTATTCTGTATATAAACCACTCTGAACCCCTCAATTAGATTCCAGGCTGTAACTCACTCCGGGATATCTGTTAATCTGTATATAAACCACTCTGAACCCCTCCATTAGATTCCAGGCTGTTACTCACTCCGGGATATCTGTTATTCTGTATTTAAACCACTCGGAACCCCGGAATTAAATTCCAGGCTGTAACCCACCCTTGGCTATCTGTTATTCTGTATATAAACCACTCTGAACCACTCTATTAGATTCCAGGCCGTAACTCAGTCTGGGCTCTGTGTTGTTCTGTATATAAACCACTTTGAACCCCTCAATTAGATTCCAGGCCGTAACTCAGTCTGGGCTATGTGTTATTCTGTATATAAACCACTCTGAACCCCTCAATTAGATTCCAGGCTACAACTCGCTCTGGATTATCTGTTATTCTGTAAATTAACCTCTCTGAAGGCCTCAAATAGATCCAGACTGTAACTCACTCCAGGATATCTGTTATTCTGTATATAAACCACTCTGAACCCCTCAATTAGATTCCAGGCAGTAACTCACTCCGGGATATCTGTTATTCTGTATATAAAACACTCTGAACCCCTCAATTAGATTCCAGTCTGTAACCCACTTGTGGATATCTGTTAAACTGTATATAAACCACTCTGAACCCCTCAATTCGGTTCCAGGCTGTAACTCACTCCGGGATATCTGTTATTCTGTATATAAACCACTCTGAACCCCTCAATTAGATTCCAGGCTGTAACTCACTCTCGACTATCTGTTATTCTGTATATAAACCACTCTGAAGGCCTCAATTAGATCCCGACTGAAATTCATTCCAGGATATCTGTTATTCTGTATATAAACCACTCTGAAGGCCACAATTAGATCCAGACTGAAATTCATTCCAGGCTATCTGTTATTCTGTATATTAACCACTCTGAACCCCTGTATTAGATTCCAGGCTGTAACCCACCCTGGGCTATCTGTTATTCTGTATATAAACCACTCTGAACCCCTCAATTAGATTCCAGGCCGTAACTCAGACTGGGCTATCTGTTATTCTGTATATAAACCACTCTGAACCCCTCAATTAGATTCCAGGCTGGAACTCGCTCTGGATTATCTGTTATTCTGTAAATTAACCTCTCTGAATTCCTCAATTAGATCCAGACTGTAACTCACTCCAGGATATCTGTTATTCTGTATATAAACCACTCTGAACCCCTCAATTAGATTCCAGGCAGTAACTCACTCCGGGATATCTGTTATTCTGTATATAAACCACTCTGAACCCCTCAATTAGATTCCAGGCTGTAACTCACTCCGGGATATCTGTTACTCTGTATATAAACCACTCTGAACCCCTCAATTAGATTCCAGGCTGTTACTCACTCCGGGATATCTGTTATTCTGTATATAAACCACTCTGAACCCCGGAATTAGATTCCAGGCTGTAACTCACTCTCGACTGTCTGGTATTCTGTATATTAACCACTCTGAAGGCCTCAATTCGATCCAGACTGAAATTCACTCCAGGATATCTGTTATTCTGTATATAAACCACTCTGAACCCCTCTATTAGATCCAGAGTGTAACTCACTCCAGGATATCTGTTATTCTGTATATAAACCACTCTGAACCCCTCAATGAGATTCCAGGTGTAACTCACTCCGGGATATCTGTTATTCTGTATATAAACCACTCTGAACCCCTGAATTAGATTCCAGGCTGTAACTCACTCTGGGATATCTGTTAATCTGTATATAAACCACTCTGAACCCCTCAATTAGATTCCAGGCTTTATCCTCACTCCGGGCTATCTGTTATTCTGTATATAAACCACTCTGAACCCCTCAATTAGATTCCAGGCTGTAACTCGCTCTTGGACTATCTGTTAGTCTGTATTTTAACCACGCTGAACCCCTCAATTAGATCCAGACTGTAACTCACTCCAGGATATCTGTTATTCTGTATATAAACCACTCTGACCCCCTCAATTGGATTCCAGACTGTAACTCACTCCGGGATATCTGTTATTCTGTATATAAACCACTCTGAACCCCTCAATTAGATTCCAGGCTGTAACTCACTCTCGACTATCTGTTATTCTGTATATTAACCACTCTGAACCTCTCAATTAGATTCCAGGCTGTAACTCACTCCAGGCTATCTGTTATTCTGTATATAAACCACTCTGAACCCCTCAATGAGATTCCAGGCTGTAACCCACTGCGGGATATTTGTTATTCTGTGTATAAACCACCCTGGACCCCTCAATTAGATTCCAGGCTGAACTCACTCCAGGCTATCTGTGTTTCTGTATATAAACCACTCTGAACCGCTCAATTAGATTCCAGGCTGTAACCCACTTCGGGATATTTGTTATTCTGTATATGAATCACCCTGAACCCCTCAATTAGATTCCAGGCTGTAACTCACTCCGGGATATCTATTATTCCGTATATAAACCACTCTGAACCCCTCAATTAGATTCCAGACTGTAACTCACTCCGGGATATCTGTTATTCTATATATAAACCACTCTGAACCCCTCAATTAGATTCCAGGCTGTAACTCACTCCGGGCTATCTGTTATTCTGTACATAAACCACTCTGAACCCCTCAATTAGATTCCAGGCTGTAACTCATTCCGGGATATCTGTTATTCTGTATATAAACCACTCTAAACCCCTCAATTAGATCCAGAGTGTAACTCACTCCAGGATATCTGTTATTCTGTATATAAACCACTCTGAACCCCTCAATTAGATTCCAGGTGTAACTCACTCCGGGATATCTGTTATTCTGTATATAAACCACTCTGAACCCCTGAATTAGATTCCAGGCTGTAACTCACTCCGGGATATCTGTTAATCTGTATATAAACCACTCTGAACCCCTCAATTAGATTCCAGGCTTTATCTCACTCCGGGCTATCTGTTATTCTGTATATAAACCACTCTGAACCCCTCAATTAGATTCCAGGCTGTAACTCGCTCTTAGACTATCTGTTAGTCTGTATATTAACCACGCTGAACCCCTCAATTAGATCCAGACTGTAACTCACTCCAGGATATCTGTTATTCTGTATATAAACCACTCTGAACCCCTCAATTAGATTCCAGAGTGTAACTCACTCCAGGATATCTGTTATTCTGTATATATACCACTCTGAAGGCCTCAATTAGATCCAGACTGAAATTCACTCCAGGATATCTGTTTTTCTGTATATAAACCACTCTGAACCCCTCAATTAGATTCCAGAGTGTAACTCACTGCAGGATATCTGTTATTCTGTATATATACCACTCTGAAGGCCTCAATTAGATCCAGACTGAATTTCACTCCAGGATATCTGTTTTTCTGTATATAAACCACTCTGAACCCCTCAATTAGATTCCAGGCTTTATCTCACTCCGGGCTATCTGTTATTCTGTATATAAGCCACTCTGAACCCCTCAATTAGATTCCAGGCTGTAACTCGCTCTGGACTATCTGTTCGTCTGTATATTAACCACGCTGAACCCCTCAATTAGATCCAGACTTTAACTCACTCCAGGATATCTGTTATTCTGTATATAAACCATTCTGAACCCCTCAATTAGATTCCAGAGTGTAACTCACTCCAGGATATCTGTTATTCTGTATATATACCACTCTGAAGGCCTCAATTATATCCAGTCTGAAATTCACTCCAGGATATCTGTTATTCTGTATATAAACCACTCTGAACCTCCAGGGAATGTCTGTTATAGAATGTTGAGGAGAGAACGTTCCGAGGAACTCCTTGACCTGTTCCCCCGACCCACCCCACTAACATGATGTTACGTGCCTGGGCACACTGTAACATTCATGGAGTGAGAGACGGAGAGTCCAATCACAGGAATGGGAATTAAAGGCATTGTCAGATCAGCTGAAATGGTTCGATTTACCACATTCTCAATCCACCTCACAGACCAGCCTAGACACCATAAACCCAGTGGAGATATCTGTTCACCGTTGAACACGCTGTAGACCAGGCCAGTGTACTGCTCAGTACAACCCAACAATCTGTCCAGATTCATCCATTGTACTGGTCAATACAATCCAGCGATCTGTCCAGAGTGGAGCACTGTGCAGACCACAGCAGTGCATTGATCTATAAACCCAGACTAGATATCTGTCCAGAACGGGGAGCTGCACAGACCACATCATTGTATTATCTATAAACCTCAACTAGATAGTCTGACCAGCTCAGCGACCTGTGCATTGATCACCCGTGAATTAATTTGCAAACGAGGCGCAGTTACCCTCCCAGCATGTAGGACTGTGTATACCACCCCAGTGCATTGATCTGTTACCCTGGAGCAGTTACCCTCTCAGCATGTAGGACTGTGTACCCCACCCCAGTTGCATTGATCTGTAAACCAGGAGCAGTTACCCTCCCAGCATGTAGGACTGTGTACACCACACCAGTGTATTGATCTGTAACCCAGGAGCAGATACCCTCCCAGCATGTAGGACTGTGTACCCCACCCCAATTGCATTGATCTGTAAACCAGGAGCAGTTACCCTCCCAGCATGTAGGACTGTGTACACCACCCCAGTACATTGATCTGTAAACCAGGAGCAGTTACCCTCCCAGCATGTAGGACTGTGTACCCCACCCCAGTGCATTGATCTGTAACCCAGGAGCAGTTACCCTCCCAGCATGTAGGACTGTGTACACCACCCCAGTACATTGATCTGTAAACCAGGAGCAGTTACCCTCCCAGCATGTAGGACTGTGTACCCCACCCCAGTACATTGCTCAGTAACACTGTGTGAGATCCCTGCCCAGTGTGGGGAAACTTGCAGCCTGTTCTGGAACTGACAGGATGTACAGCTCCCACCCATTTACAGCTCCATATCTCCATTGTTGCCATGACAAGGGGGTGCTGTGCGTATGAACCTCACTGCCAGAGAGAGATAGTGGGGGAATCAGTTTAATATCATCACATGGGAGGGGTTTGGGGTATAGACAGAGAGGGGGAGACTGAGAGACAGTGTCATGGAAGGATGTGTTCCCAGGTTTCAGAATGCTGAAATATAGACACTTCAATAGCATCCTGTAACAAGAGCCTGTCTTCCCAGGAAAGATGGGAAAGTGGGATATTGGTGTGAAATCAGATGATGGAGAGTTTTGTATGAGCATTTGTTCTACAGCTTTGTAAATGGAGTCGTTCATGGCTGGAGGTACACACCATCACCCAGATACCCCTGGATATTCTGTGATCCCTGACACTGATGTCATTTTTAAAAGCATAATGGTCACACGATTGAGCTTTCTCAGCTTGGAGGGGCCCTGCACAGTTTACCCCGAGCATGGCAGATAAGGGACAATTACACCACGGTTTGTCAACAGGGGCACGGAGGTCCTGGTGGATGGGCTAGTACAGAGGGCGACCATTCTCTTCTCAGAGGGCGTGACACCACCAGACCCACCGAGCATGGTCTGAGCTCCCCACCCAGCTCAGTACAGTATCTGTGGTCTGAAGAAATACCCAGCAATACAGGGCAAGCATCAATAACCTTCCCCACTCTGTCAGGATAAGGGTCACCATATTCCCTCTGCTCCCTCACACTCACTGTATATCTGTTATAGCACCGACCCCCGAACAAGGCTCATGGTCCACCACACTCACTGCCTCATGCTGCACCTTCTGTCTCTGTCTCAGTCTCTCCCTCTCCCTCTCTCTCCCCTCCTCCCTCCACTTCACCCCCACACTAATAAAACTGCATGGATACAACACTGTGGACTGACTCCCTCCGGACACCTCACCATTATACCATTATCCCCACCGATACCAGCACTAACAGCAGGGCCACCCACTCCCACCCTCACTCCCTCCCTCCCTTTCTCCCATTCCAGGAGAAACAGCCTGAAAGAGGACAGAAAGGGCCAAGCCGGGTGGTGGAGTGCCTAATATCCCTTCCCTCACCCCCCTCCCCCTGCCATGTTGGGAGGACCCTGGTACGAGCCGGAGAGGACCGGGACGCCTCGTGTGGAGATTCGGAAACATCCACGTCCCACCGACCGAGTAAGGAGCAATGTTCATTGAAGGGCAATTCTCACTTTAAACCCACTGGCAGCTCCGTTTCCCCCCGGCACAACTTAGAAGCCGTGGCCCTGATGACATCTCCCTTTTGTGTCGAGCTGGTACAAATTGAATCCCCACGGTCTCGGTGGGCAGGAGGGTGGGCTCACAACACATCGTCACCTCCACCTCCCAGGAAGGGAGCACGGAGACTCCCTCCTACGCCTCCTCCTGTAAACAGCTCAGATACTGAAACTAATCTGTGATAGTTACTGCTCTCCCCACCTGCCCTTATATCTTCAACAATCTGTGCTCATATACACCCAGCGCCCTCTGCTCCTGCACCCCCTTTATAATGGCACAGCCTGTTTTAAACTGTCTTTCATTGTCTTTCCTACCAAAGTGTCTCACCTGAAACTGCTCTGCACTGATCCCCATCTGCCCGAAAACTACTCCAACGTATCACTGTCCTGTCAGAGTTCCACACTGTCCTCCATAGACTTCAGAGTTCTTCCAGGTTCGCTGCCACCTACAAACATTGAGATTGTCATAGCGTCACAGTCCCCATGAAACAACTGAAATCCTGCCCCACATACACGAGTGTGAGCAAGTGAAATACTGATATATTCCTATGGACAAAGTCGAATAATGACATGCTGTCAATGAATAGACAATAGATGCAGGAGTAGGCCATTCTGCCCTTCGAGCCTGCACCGCAACAAAAGTCCTGACACACACCAGACGGAGCGAATGAAATATTGACAAACCACAGAGCAAGAGGAATCCGGATAGGTCCCACTTATCGATATTCATCAGGGGATAATGTGATGAAGTTGAAAGCGTGTACTATACCTTTAAGAGAGAGGGAATGCTGTTCTGAACTGAGAGCTTACAAACTCCTGTGATACGAGAGGGTGGCAGACCCTGAAACAGTGTATTGCTATAGAGCTGGAGTCGGGTAATAAGCAGTTAAGAGAAAGAGAGTCCCAGAATTGTGAATAGTTGATGTAAAATGTTCACTTTCAGAGTGAAAAAAACGAAATTGGTCGTTTTATTTAAACAGTGGAATTTGGCAGATCTGTCCCTCATATTTTAACAGTTTACGAGGCGAATTGAGCATTTCTTTATGTTTCATTTAAGTTACCAGATGAGCTTCACACCGTGTCCTAACCATCCCCGTGTGTGTATCTGTGTGTCTCTGTGTGGGGCAGGTCTGGCAGTCTCAGTGGTGCTTAAAGTGCTGCAATGCCACCCTCTGCTGGCCTCCACACGCCACTGCACAGGCATTGGCGGAGGGTGAAAACCAACAGGGATTCATTCAGAGAGGGGGAGGGAGAGGGCAGCTGCTCGCAGCACCATCCAAACTGATGTCTTATCCATGTACTGATCTAAATGTCCTTTAAATGTTGTAACTGTCCCTGTTTTCACCACTTCCTCTGGAAGTTCATTCCACACACAAGCCAGCTTCTGTCTAAAATAATTACCTCTCATGACTTTCGTAAATCTTTTTTCCTCGCACCTTGAAAATCCCTCAATTTTGAATCCTCAACTCTAGAGAAAAGACATCAGTCCTTCAGCTTCTCTGTACCCCTCATTAATTTATAAACCTCTGTAAAGTTACTGCTTAATCTCATATTCTTCAGTGAAAAAAGTCCCAGCCGATCCAGCCTCTCCTTGCAGCTCACTCCCTCCTTTCCCAGCAACATCCAGGTTAATCTCTTCTCAATCCTCTCCAGCTTAATAATATCAAGGTCAATAATATCAAAGTGAATAGTCAAGGTATTTTCTAAGGGTACGGGGAGTTCAAAACTAGAGGACATAGGGTTAAGGTGAGAGGGGAAACATTTAAAAGTGACCTAAGGGGCAAATTTTTCACCCAGAGGGTGGTGTGCCTACGGAATGAGCGGGCAGGGTGACCAGACTAGACACAATATTCTAGAAGAGGTCTCAACAATGTCTTGTACAACCACAACATGACATCCCCATTCCGATACTCAAAGGGTCTGACCAATGAAGACATGTGTGTTAAACACCTTCTTAACCACACTATCTATATGAGATGCAAATTTTAAAGAATTATACCTGACGGCCGAGGTTTCTGTACTACAGCACTGCCAAAGGCCCTGCTTTTAATTGTATAGGTCCTGCTGTTGTTTGATTTACCAAATCCAATACCTCGCATTAATCCAAACTAAAATCCATCCGCCACCCCTCAGCCCAGTGAGTGACATTACTGTCACCTCAGCCTCTCCCTTCAATTTTAAAATGCCCATCCCTTTCCAGGAGGCCTACACACTCCGGCCTTGAGTTTCACAAAGACCCTGAGCTTGGGTTGCCTTGTGTGGTTAGGGGGAGGAGGGACAGTTTGCAGACACAGTCAGTGGGGAGGAGAGGCTGGACAGTAATCAGTGGCCTGGTATCATTTAATGGTTTTAGGAAAAGGGGAGTCGCACGTGAGAGTTGGGTAAGAGTGATCGGTGTTTTGGGGCCAGAAATTAAGCTCTTCCTTCGTCTCTGGTGTTCAGTAATACATATCTATTTGAGACCCTTCATTGGGCAGAGTGTGTTTGCAGGATTTCTTTCCTTAATATTGTAGACTATAGATAATAGCGATTAAAGATTTTTATCGTTAATTTTGATGGCACAGCACG
This sequence comes from Chiloscyllium punctatum, assembly GCF_047496795.1. Taxonomy (NCBI): domain Eukaryota; kingdom Metazoa; phylum Chordata; class Chondrichthyes; order Orectolobiformes; family Hemiscylliidae; genus Chiloscyllium; species Chiloscyllium punctatum. The sequence continues at coordinate 58,537,198 of NC_092759.1, read as the reverse complement.
TACCCTCAATATCCTACAGTTGAGAACAACTATCTTGCGTTTGCTTAACAATACAAAGTGTTTTGTGCAGTTCAGTAATGGGAACCTGATTATAATAAATCCACACTGAGCTGAAAGTGGGCAATAAAATATGACCCAACATCTTGGTATGGTAGTGTAGTGTGTAGTGTCCCTGTGTATGAGCCAGAGCTCTGGATTTGATTCCAATTCCTGTACTAGTGTTCCTAGCTCTGGACTAGAAGGCCTGGATTCAAGTCCTGCCTGTTGCAGAGGTATGTCCCAGCATGTCAGAACAGTCTGATGAACAAACACACAGGAGAATAATGTTACAGCTTTATGGGTATTGTTGAGTGATGCTAGTGTCCCTGCCTCCGGGCACAAAGGTCCAGGCGTAAAGCCCACAGAAGTGTCTCAGGAGACATCTGAACAAACTGATTAAAATGGATTTAAAATTGTGACTTGATGGAGAAGGAAGAGGTGTCAATATTGCATTTCAGAATGTAGCCCAGAATGAGTGAAAGTACATCCATCCGTGTTGATTGGGGTCACATTTCACACCAGTGAAGGGTTTATAAAGTCAAAATGGCCATGGATAGGGTGAGTTGTCAGAGGTTTTTCCCCAGGTTAGGGTCGTCCAAAAATAGAGGGCATTGCTGGAAAGTGAGAGGGGAAAGGTTTTGAGGAGGCCTAAAGGGCAACATTTCACACAGAGGGTGGTGTGCGTATGGAATGAGCTGCCAGAGGAAGTGGTGGTGGCTGGTACAACTACAACATCTGGGTACTGAGAGACCTGGTGAGCTTCTCCAGCAATTCCTGTATTTCTTTTAAAAATGCATTCAGTTTAACACAGGTATTCTGAATAAATTAAACATTTTTATTTTTTAATGACGCAGGGACATATAAATATATCTTCAAATTGACCGAGACCATTTTCTGTGAAGGGTATGGCTCTGTGTATGACAGCAGCAATGATGCACCGACATGCAACAGGGAATGTGATGGAGACATAGTTTGGACAATGTACAAGGAGACCTCACATGGTCCAGTTTGGGAGAGGATGACATTACTGTGTGATTCAACTCAGAGAGTGAGAAAATGTAATCTGCCTGAGAAGGAATGGCCTATTGCACTCTCTCTCCTTCATTGTTCCTCATCACAGCAACGTGTGCGAGCTAAAAAAAAACCTCGACAGTCATCGTTACCATTCTTATTTTTATGGAATCCCTGCAGTGTGGAAACATGCCCTTCGACCCAACAAGTCCATAACAACCTTCCCAAACCATTCCCCTATACTTACCCCTGACTAATTCACATAACCAAGATTTCCATGAACATTACAGACAATTTAGCATGACCAACCCACCGAACCTACACAGTTTGTGGTCGGAAACTAGATCACCCATTAGAAGTTCACACAGGTAAGGGGAGAATGTGCAAACTCCACACAGACAGTCACCCAAGGCTGGAATCGCCCCCAAGTCCCTGGTGCTGTGACGCAGCAGTGCTCACCACCGTGCTACCCTTTGGATGATCCCGAACCAGAATTCACTGGAATCTATTCACTGCCTAAAGCAAAGGGAGTTCAGCCAAATCCAAACTCTCCCAGGATGAAATCACATTGCTAGCAGCTTGTGTGAGTACAATATCTTCAGAAGCAGAATAACGTTTTGGACAATCTCACAATTTTTCCATTGTCATGAGTTCCAATAATACTTTGGACCAAGTTCTTTCAAGTTAAAATTGTGTGTGTGTTTGTGTGTGTGTGTGTGTGTGTGTGTGTGTCTCAGTGTTTTTAGAATGGGAAATATTGATTATATAATTACAATACCCAAACAGTTTGCCATTCAGCTTTCCACCATAGTTTGAGTAACATTGCTCTGGATCATAAACGTGTTGCTTTAGCAGATTAAAGAAACGAGCCTGATTTGTTCCTAAAATTGACCCTGACCCAGTCTGAGACCGATATCATCGGCCATATCACCGACCTGGTCACATTTAACATTTGTTGTGAGCAGTGGAGGAGTAGGACTAGAAAAGGAAACAGTGACCCAAAAGTCGGGGAACGATAGACGGGTGAGCCTGATGTCAGTGGTGGGTAAGTTGTTGGAGGGGTTTCAAAGGGATAGCATTTACATACATTTGGGAAGGCAAGGGCTGATTGGGGTAGACAACGTGTCTTTCTGTATGAGAAATCATGTCTCATTAATTTGGCTGAGTTTTTTGAAGAGATGACAAAGAAGATTGATGAAGGCAGTTTGGTAGACATTGTCTATATGGACTTCAGCAAGGTGTTCATTTAAAGAACAAAGAACAAAGAAAATTTACAGTCCAGGAACAGTCCCTTCGCCCTCCAAGCCTGAGCCGATCCAAATCCACTGTCTAAATCTGTCGGTCAATTCCTAAGCATCTGTATCCCTCTGCTCACCACCTACTCATGCATCTGTCCAAACGCATCTTAATTGAATCTACCGTGCCTGCCTCGACCACCTCTGCTAGCAACACGTTCCAAACGCCCACCACCCTCTGTGTGAAGTACTTACCGCGTGTATCCCCCTTAAATATTCCACCTCTCACTTTGAAAGCACGACCTCTCATTACTGAATCCTTCAACCTGGGAAAAAGTTGATCTCTATCCACCCTGGCTAGATTTTGCAAACGTTAATCAGATCCCCCCTCAATCTCCTTTTATCTAGTGAAAATAAACCTAGCCTACTCAGCCTGCCTTCATAGCTAGTATTTCATTCTGATTGGAAGACAGATTAGTAAGTTTCAGTCACATAAGATACAGAGGAAGCCAGTCACAAATGGCGTGAAGGAAGAGGGATATTTTTTAGCCTGGAAGCTTGTGAGCAGCAGTGTGCTGCAAGAATCAGTACTGAGTTCACTGCATTTCATCATTTATGTAAAGGATTTAGATGTGAATATTGGGGCCATAGTTAGTAAGTTTACAGATGACATTAGAAAGGTGGTGTGGTAGATTATCTCAGAGTACAACTAGACCACAATTAGATGGGACAAAGGGGCAAGGAGTGACAGATGAAGTCTAATTTAGATAAATATGAAGCTTTGCATTTTGGGAAGACAAATCAGGGCAGATATTATATACTTCATGGTCAGGTCCTGGGGCATGTTGTGAATCAAAGGGACATAGGGCTGCAGGTGCATTGTTCCTTGAACGTGGAGTCGCAGGTAGACAGTGTGGTACAGAACACATTTGGCACATTTGCCTTAATCAGTCAGAGCATTGAGTATAGGAGTTGTGGTGGTATGTTGTATCTGTACAGGATGGTGGTGAGGCCACTTTAAGAATACTGCGTACAATTCGGTTTTCTGCAGAAATGACTTACACGGATGTTCAAGGACTGGAGGTTTAAGCTTTAGGGAGAGTTTGATTAGGTTGAGGTGTTTCCCCCTGGAGTGTCAGAGGCTGAAGGGTGACATTGTGGACGTTTATATAATCATCAGAGGCATGGATATTCTGAACAGCCACGTTCTGCTCTCCAGGATTGGGGAGTCCAGAACAAGAGGGCATAGGCTGAAGGTGAGGGGGATTGATTTAGAAGGGACCTGAAGATAAATGTTTCACACAGAGAGTGGTGTGTACAGAAAGTGCTGTCAGAGGAAGTGCTGAAGGCGGTTACAACCGCACATTTAAAAAGTATCTGAAAGAAGAGGGATATTGGCCAAATGCTGACAAATGGGACGAGATCGGATTTGATATCTGATCGGAGTGAACAGGTTGGACTAACGGGTCTGCTTTCGTTCTGCATGACTCTCTGATTCTATAAGAGGGATGGTGAAAAAATCTGTAAGGTCCTTTCAAGTCGGACTTCTCTTCTCTGGAAGTTTATCGTGCCTCTATGTTTACATTGATTGAAAGCTGCATTAGTTAAATATTTGACAAAGAAGTGAGTCACGGATATTGGGATACAGACAGGAAAGTGGGGCTGAGACCCCAACCTGATCAGCCACAATCTTCGTTCCTGGTGGAGAAGGCTCAAAGTATCTAATGACCCACTCCTGCTCCCACGTCCCATATTCCTGTGTGCCATTCAGCCCCTCATACCTGCTAGACAGGAACAGTTGGAGACTATTTGCTCCTATAACCTAGTGCACAGAAACAGAGGAGACCATTCAGTCCCTCAAGACTGTCACACACGCTTTGAGGTGATTTGGAAAATGTAATTGGAAAATCCAGCCTGGGTATGAAAGAGGCCCCTCATCTCTCTTTAGAAAGCTTCCCCTAACTGCAGCTTGTGCTCCATTTGTTGGTCATGTTGTACACCCAGATTCAGTGTGAATACAGCCCACATACCTCACCCAGAGATGGCTCACAAAATCATCTAGTCTCCCTGACTGCAATATGCAATACCAGAATCATTCATAAAAATAACACCCACTAACTTTCCAATAACAGAAGGGGAGAACATCAGAAACAGGGGCATGTCGTTCACTCCCCAAACCTGCCTTGCCCTTCACTAAGATCATGGCTGATCTGCTCCTGGCCTCAAATCCTCTTTCATACCCAATTCTTCATAGCCCTCACCTCTCTGACAGGTCAATATCCATCTACTCCTCTTCAAATACTTTCAGTCATCTAGCTCCCCGAACACTCTTGAGAAGAGAAATCCTGACATTCAATCCCACCTGTTTGAAGAAAACACGTGCTGCTCCTATATCATGGACTATTGATATGAAAAAAAGAGGTTCCCGGTAAAAATGAATCACCCTGATATCAAGACAATGGTTGACTTCTGTTGACATCAAGGAGCTGAACTTAATGGGAATCAGAGTAAACTCTCCAGTGTTTGGAGTCAAACATGGCACAAAGGAAGATGTTCATCATCTCAGTCCTGGGCCAGCTCTGTGGGAGTTCCTCAGGGTAGCTTCCTCTTCACAAACATCTTTAGCTGCTTCATCAATGTCTCCCCACCCTCACCCGCCCCACCATAAGATCAGAAGTGGGGATGGTCACTGAAGATTTTGTCCCCCGTCAGCTCCTGAATTGGTCTGTGTCTGTGTGCAGCAAGACCCAGACTCCATTGAGGCTTGTGCTGCTGAAGTATCAGTAACATTCATATACCAGCACTGCCTGACACTGCACATTGTCACAATAAAACAAGAGTTCATTCAGCACCTCACTCTGGTTTCACAGGAATATGAGGAAGTCGTTCAGCCCATTGACGTTACTGGAGATGAACTGGGATAGCCTATTCAGTGCCTCCAGCCTATTACTCAGGAGGAGAAGAAGTCTAGTATGATGGACCACAATAGAGCACCTCGAAAATATTTGATGGCAATAGCCTAGATTTTTATGTTTTCTTATTTTAAAGGAAATGTAAAGTGTCTGTTCCAGATGCAATGTGACTGGTCAAACTACGCGGTGTGAAGCAAAACACCATCTATTTCAACACGAAAGAAGAAATAACACCACAGAAAGAGGAATTTAGAATAACGTAATTGTATTGACAGCTTAACAGAATAATAGATCTAGGAACTATTACTAATGAACTGTTCCAATATAGGGAAATCCCATAAACACAGCCCTTGGCAAAAAGAAATATTCAGACACAGAATGTCACAAATATTTCTCCAATCCAGGAATTAAAAACAGCATCAAGAGAAAATTCAGAGAGAGTAGCAGCCAGGAAACATTCCCTGAAGCTTCCAACTCTGTGGAGACCCCAATAGTTTCTGATGTTACTGAGAAACCAAAACCCAGAGATCCTTATCTGTGAGAGCTGGCCACACCCATTCAGGCTGCATTAAAATAAACACAAGGCTTCCCTAGCTGTTACTCAAGTGGTCTTAACTAGCCAGCTTGGTAACAATCGTTCAATCTCTCTCATAAAAGAAACCAGGATAAAAATAACCTCTTTAAGCTGCAGCATTGTCACACTTGTCAGCACATCTAGCTGTTAAACAGGAACCAGGGGTAACCAGCCAGTCCCTTGGCCCTATCCAATTGGACGAGGAAGAAGCCAGTCAGTCCCTTGAGTCACTTATACAGGAACAGTAGGAGGCCATTCCCACCTCGATGCACTTACACGGGGGCAGAATGAGGTAATTGATGCTGATTCCTGATGAATGTCTTATGCCCAATACGTCGATTCTCCTGCTTCTCGGATGCTGCCTGACTTGCTGTGCTTTTCCAGCAATGACTCTCTACTCTGATCTCCAGCATTGGCAGTCATAGGTGTCTACTAAATGATGCTCTAACATGATGAACAAGTGGGGCAGAGGCTGCACAGACAGACTGTTCCACGTTGTGCCAGGTGGCTCCGTTGCTCATGATAAACATGTGGGACTTTAACATTGCTTTCTAGTGGTAAGCAGGGAAGCCATATGTCTTGTGTGAAGTCTCAAGAAGGCACCTTACATCTCTGAGAAGACAGTCTGGTGTTCCCGATGTAGGGCGGAAGCTGGTGGGAATTGGTACCTGCTTCAGACGGAAGGTATTGTGGCTGCTGTTGGGGATTGTGAGCAACCTGACGTTCAGTACAGGGTTCACGCACCGACTGCACAATAACATGGGGAGAGTTATTTTAGGCATATAAACTATTAGGATAGTCACGTTAGACTGATAAATGGACTCTCTAAGTTCAAATAATCGTGATCTTGTTCATGTTGATCTTGTCCAGTGCACGTCCTGTGCAGTGTAACCTGTGTGCCTTACTCTGTCCAAGACTATTTGCTCACTATGATCTTCCTCCACTGCTCATAAACAAAGTGTTTCCCTGGACTGAGATACACATGGCAATAAATCAAACCAATCAATCCTGGGTAAAGTATGGAATTACTCACCCTATCAATGTCTCTTTTGGAAATAAGAGTTCGCTGTCACTCCTCGTGATTCAGCATCACCATTTCTTCATCTCTCACAGCTCTCCAGATTAAACACTCAGCTTATTCACTCTATCCCCATGTTACCATCACCGGTGTCTGTCGTAAGGAGATCATTCCTTACAAAGGAGATCAAATCTGCACAGAGTGCCCTTAATGCTCTCTCACGAAGGCTCTACAACAGCAGGAAGATGGCTTTACTTATGTACTTGAATCATCTTACAATAAAGTACAACATACCATTGACTGCATCCCTTCCTTACACAGGGTTTGATTCAGACCGGTCAGCATAGACTTGTGAGTGGGAGATCATGCTTGCCAAATTTCTTAGAGTTCTTTGGTGAAGTGACCAAGAATGTTGATGAGGGCAGAGCGGTTAACGTAGTTTCTATGGATTTCAGTAAGGCCTTTGATAAGTTTCCACATGGCAGGCTGCTCTGGAAGGTTCCATCACGTAGAATACTGGGGGAAATTGGCCAATTGGATACACAGTTGGCTTGTTGATAGGAAGCAGAGGGTTTACTGGAAGGATGCTTGTCAGACTAGAGGTTGGGTCCATAGCTGTTTGTTATCTATGATTTGGTTGAGAATGTACAAGGCATGATTAGTATGTTTGCAGATGACACTAAAGTAAGTGGCAGCATGATCAGTGAGGAAGTTTATAAGAAATTGCAGCAGGACATTAATCAGGTGGGGAAGTGGGCTGAGAAATGGCAAATGGAATTTCATATAGATGTGTGAGGTCTTACAGTTTGGAATCTCAAATCAAGGTGGGAGTTTCACGGTGAATGGGCGGGCCTTAAGGGGTGTAATGGGCAGAGAGACCTTGTAATTCATGTGCACAGTTCCCTGACAGTGGAATCACAGGTAGGCATTGAGTATAGAAGTTGGGAATTTATGTTGCAGTTTCACAGGGCATTGGTAAGGCCGCACTTGGAGTATTCTGTTCAGTTTTGTCAACTTGTTATAGGGAGGATATCATGAAATTAGAAAGAGTGCAGAAGACATTTACAAGGACGTTGCCAGAACCCAATGGTCTGAGTTATAGGGAAAGGTTGGACAAGTTAGGACCTTTTCTTTAGAGTGTAGGAAACTGAGGGGGACCGTATAGAGCTGTATAAGATCATGAGGGATATGGATAGGGTGAATGATCTCAGTCTATTCCAAAGTTTAGAGAATCAAAGACGAGAGGGGACCAGTTTAAGGTTAAAGGGGAAGGAATAAAAGGGACCCTGAGGGACCACTTATTTACATAAATGGCTGGTACGTGGATGAGCTGCCAGAAGATGTGGCTGAGGGGGGTGTATTAACAACATTTCAAAAGCATTTGGATAAATATGTGGATAGGAAAGGACTAGAATGATATGGGCCAACTGCAGGGAAATGGGGTTAGTGTGGATGGACATTTGCAAGCTGGAGTCAAACCCCTTTGTTAATTAAAACCAAACACCCAGAAAAGCTCGCCTCACATCGTAATCTGTTAACATATGAGTGACACAGATCTCCTACATTCCACTATTTAAACAAAAAATAACAAGTTAGTTTCTTAACTTTTATAGTGAACACTAAACAAAAACTATTCGCAAATACAAGCCCCTCTTTTCTTAGCTACTTACTATCTGACTCCAACTCTGTAAAATATATGCTGTTCCAACAACCCACATATTAAACGTTACAATCTCAAGACCGCACAGTCTCTATCTTCCCCGCTGTGTTCACTCTTTCAGCTGCTGATCTCCCTGGGTCATTTTTTTTAATGCAAGTACGTTTTACATGAACATGCGTCTTTGATAGAGAGTGTTTGAGATGGTCAGTTAGCACTCCTGCTCTACAGCATTTAATCTGCTGTTGGATGGCAGCGGCTCTCCCTCTATTTTCAAAATGCTGGATTTATTTACTTTCCATGATACAATAATGATCATATTTTGATTGATTTCCAGGTGTACGAATAATAATATTCAAATTCCATTGGCTTCGGATATTCTGAGCATTATTTAAAGTCTAAAATTGCATTTGAATTGCTGTCAAAACAGCAACCAAAACTCATGCTTCCATTTCCCAGCTAATTGTTACATTTGGAACAGTCTGACCTTTATCTGGCATCTGTGGATGTACTTTCGATTCAGCAAAACCCGTCCTATCTTAAAGTGAACAGACATTGATTACATTCCAGGCAGTAACACATCCCGGGCTATCTGTTATTCTGTATACTAACCTCCTTGAACCCCTCGATTAGATTCCAGGCTGTAACTCAATCCGAGATATCCGTTAATCTGTATATAAACAACCCTGAACCCCTCAATTACATTCCAGGCTGTAATTGAGTCCGGGGTATCTGTTAATCTGCAAAAAACCACCCTGAACCCCTCAATTAGATTCCAGTCTGTAACACACCCCAGAATATCTGTTATTATGGATATAAACCACGCTGAACACGTCGATTCGATTCCAGGCTGTAACTTCCTGTCAGGGTTGAAAGGGAAGGCTGGTAGTTATAGGGAATGCTGGCTGACTAATGAAATTGAGGGTTTCGTTCAGAAAAAGAAGGAAGCATATGTCAGGTATAGATCGAGTGAATCCTTAGAAGCGTAGAAAGGAAGTAGGAGTATACTTAAGAGGGAAATTAGGAGGGCAAAACGCAGACATGAGATAGCTTTGGAAAATAGAATTAAGGAGATTCCAAAGTGTTTTTACAAATATATTAAGGCCAAAGGGTAACTAGGGAGAGAATAGGGCCCCTCTATGATCAGTAAGGCGTCCTTTGTGTGGAGCCACAGAAAATGGGGGAGATAGTAAATGAATATTTTGCATCAGTATTTACTGTGGAAAAGGATATGGAAGATATAGGCTGCAGGGAAATCGATGTTGACATCTTGCAAAATGTTGCAGATATACAGAGGAGGAAGTGCCGGAGGTCTTGAAATGGTAAAAGGTGGATAAATCCCCAGGTCCTGATGAGGTGTACCTGAGAACTCTGTGGGAAGCTAGAGAAGTGATTGCTGGGCCTCTTGCTGAGATATTTGTATCATCAATAGTCACAGGTGAGATGCTGGAAGACTAGAGGTTGGCAAACATGGTGCCAATATTTAAGAAGGGCGGTAAAGACAAGTCAGGGAACTGTAGACCAGTGAGCCTGACCTCGGCAGTGGGAAAGTTGTTGGAGGGAATCCTGAGGGACAGGATGTACATGAATTTGGAAAGGCAAGGACTGATGCGGGATAGTTAACATGGCTTTGTGCGTGGGAAATCATGTCTCACAAACTTGATTGAGTTTTTTGAAGAAGTAAAAAAGAAGATTGATAAGGGCAAAGCAGGAGCAGTAGATGTGATCCATATGAACTTCAGTAAGGCATTCGACAAGGTTCCCCATGGCAGACTGATTAGCAAGGTTAGATGTCATGGAATACAGGGCGAAGTCGCCATTTAGATACAGAACTGGCTCAAAGGTAGAAGACAGAGGGTGGTGGTGGACGGTTGTTTTTCAGACTGGAGGCCTGTGACCAGTGAAATGCCACAAGGATCAGTGTTGGGCCCTCTACGTTTTGTCATTTATATAAATGATTTGGATGCGAGGATAAGAGGTACAGTTCGTAAGTTTGCAGATGACACCAAAATTGCATGTGTAGTGGACATCGAAGAGGGTTTCCTCAGATTATAACAGGATCTGGACCAGATGGGCCAATGGGCTGAGAAGTGACAGATGGAGTTTAATTCAGATAAATGCGAGGTGCTGCATTTTGGGAAAGCAAATCTTAGCAGGACTTCGACATTTAATGGTGAGGTCCTAGGGTGTGTTGCTGAACAAAGAGACCTTGGAGTGCAGGTTCATAGCTCCTTGAAAGTGGAGTCGCAGGTAGATAGGATAGTGAAGAAGGCGTTTTGTATGATTTCCTTTATTGGTCAGAGTACCGATTACAGGAGTTAGGAGGACATGTTGCGGCTATACAGGACATTGGTTCGGTCACTCTTGGAGTATTGCGTGCAATTCTGTTCTCCTTCCTGTCGGAAAGATGTTGTGAAACTTGAAAGCATTCAGAAAAGATTTACAAGGATGTTTCCAGGGTTGAAGGATTGGAGCTACAGGGACAGGCTGAACAGTCTGGGGCTGTTTTCTCTGGAGAGTCGGAGGCTGAGGGGTGAATTTATCGAGGTTTACGCTGGGGTAAGGGAGTCCAGAACCACAGTGAATAGGTTTGGTTTGACAGGGGAAAGATATGAAAGAGAACTAAGGGACAACTTTTTCACGCAGAAGGTGGTACGTGTATGGAGTGAGCTGCTAGAGGAAGTGGTGGAGGCTGGTACAATTGCAACATTTAAGACGAATTTGGATGAGTATATGAATAAGAAGGGTTTGGAGGGACATTGGCCAGGTGCTGCCAGGTGGAACTAGATTGGGTTGGGATATCTGGTCGGCATTGACAGGTTGGACCTAAGGGTTTGTTTCCATGCTGTGCATCTCGATGATTCTATGACTCTATAACTCACTCCGGGCGACCTGTTATTCTGCATATAAACCACCCTGAAACCCTCGATTAGATTCCAGTTTGTAAGTCACTCTGGAGTATCTGTTATTGTACATATAATCGTCCCGAATCCCCTTGATAAAATTCCAATCTGTAACTGACTTCCAATTTTAAGGGACTCTGTACATTAGCCACTTCAATCGTTAGATCAGATTCCCATCTGTATCACACTCCTGGGTATCTGTTATTCTGTACTTTAACCATCCAATCCAAACCCTGTTGAAATTGTCCACAGTGTTCAAGGATATGTACGTGACGTGCATTAGTCAGGGGCAAATGTGGGGAAATGGATCTGGATGGGTTATTCTTCTGTGGGTCAGTGTGGTCTTGTTGGGTTGAAGGGCTTGTTTCGCCACTGTCGGGATTATATGAATCACCTGGAACCCTCTCGATTAGATTCCAACGTGTAACTCACTTCCATGTATGTGTGACTGGCATGTTTCAAAAACACCCCAAAACCTTCAATTCTATTCCACTTCGATAAACACGAGGCGCTGCATTTTGTGAAAGCAAATTTGAGCAGGACTTATATCTTAATGGTAAAGTGCGAGGGAGAGTTGCTGAACAAAGAGACTTTGAAGTGCAGGTTCGTAGCTCCGTGAGAGTAGAGTGGCAGGCGGATAAGATAATGAAGGCTGCGTTTGGTTTGCTTTCCTTTATTGGTCAGTGTTTTGAGTATAGGCATTGAGAGGTCATGTTGTGTCTGGACTGGACATGGTTTAGGCCACTGTTGGAATATGGCATTCAATTCAGGTCTCCTTCCTATCGGAAGGATGTTGTGAAACTTGGAAGAGTTCATAAAAGATTTACAAGCAGGATGCCAGGGTTAGAGGATTTGAGCCACAGGGAGAGGCTGAATAGGCTGGGGCTGTTGTCCCTGGAGTGTCAGAGGCTGAGGGGTGACCTTATCAAGGTTTATAAAATCATGACGGGCATGGATAGGAGAAATAGACAAAGTCTTTTCCTTGGGGTGCGGAGTAAAGAACTAATGGGCATAGGTTTAGTGTGAGAGGTAATATGAAAGAGATCTAAGGGGCAACTTGTTCACTCAGAGGGTGGTACATGAATGGAATGAACTGTCAGAGGGAGTGGTGGGGGCTGGTATAATTGCAACATTTAAAATGCAGTTCGATGGGTATATGAATGGGAAGGTTTGGAGGGAGATGGGCCAAGTGCTTGGAAATGAGACTAGAGTAGGTTGGAATATCTGGTCGGCATGGTCGGGTTGGACCAAAGGGTCTGTTTCCATGCTGTACATCTCTATGACTGTATGACTCCGTGATTTTGTGACTCATTCCTTGTTATCCGTTGTTCTGTATGTAAACCACCTTGAACCCATCGATTAGATCCCAGTCTGTAACTCACTCCTGGGTATCTCTTCTGCTGTGTGTAAACCCTAAACCCCTCAATTAGATTCCAGTCTGGAACTCACTCCTGAGGATCTGTTATTGGATCTGTGAAGTGATCCTTGTTGGATGTTAGGCCGAAGACAAGATAAACTAAATGGTCAAATGTTACATTGAGAGCAAGAACACAGAAAGCTGCTGGTTCATTTCGGTCCTGTTACATATCTCCAAGTTTCAGATTGAGACTGAATTTCTGTCACAATGGGGAAAGTCTCAAAAGCTGTTTACTGTCCTGCATGAATGCATCATCATAACATGAATTCTCTTGCAAGATAGGAAATGGAGAAAGCTCCTGGAAGGTGTCTGTATGTCTGTGTGTGTGATTCTGTGTGCGTGTTCAATGTTTTATATATTTTCAAACTGCATTGATGTTGCCAGTCTAATTTATACACACTCAATAGACAATAGACAAAGACAATAGGTGCAGGAGTAGGCCATTCAGCCCTTAGAGTCTGGACCGCTATTCAATATGATCATGGCTGATCATTCCTAATCAGTATCCTGTTCCTACCTTATCTCCATAACACTTGATTCCACTATCTTCGAGAGCTCTATCCAACTCTTTCTTACATGAATCCAAAGACTGGGCTTCCACTGCCCTCTGGGGCAGAGCATTCTGCACAGCCACCACTCTCTGGGTGAAGAAGTTTCTCCTCATCTCTGTCCTAAATGGTCTACCCCGTATTTTTAAGCTGTGTCCTCTGGTTCGGCACTCACCCATCAGCGGAAACATGTTTCCTGCTGCAAGAGTGTCCAATCCTTTCATAATCTTATACGTCTCAATCCGATCCCCTCTCAGTCTTCTAAACTCAAGGGTATACAAGCCCAGTCGCTGCAGTCTTTCAGTATAAGGTAATCCCACCATCCCAGGAATTCACCTCGTGAACCTACGCTGCACTCCCTCAATAGCCAGAATGTCTTTCCTCAAATTTGGAGAACAGAACTGCACACAGTAGTCGTGCAGTTTTACTGATATAAAATGGTGGCTGTGGACAAATCTAAAATGTTTGCCTGACCGATTTGTGTCAGGAATACTTTCAGCAAGGGAGAAGGGGCAATGTGTCAAAAGTCATTTCCATTCATTGATGCCAGCAGAGATAGGAAATGGAGACAGCTCTTTGAAGGTGATTAAAATGCAAATACCAGAACCTGTTTACAGTGAATGCGGAGAGACAATGTGACATTCCAGTAAGGTCTGCCTTACTTTCCAAGCTCCTAATATATGAGAGAGACATACTATACAAAACCTGATAGAGCTCAGACACTGAATTGTAGATTTGCAGCGTTGGATCAGAATCCTGCCTGGCTAGGCCTCATCCCAAATTGAAGGGTTTCTCAAATTCCACACTGAACTTCTGTGGGTTCAAATTAGTGTTATCTACAAATAAAAGAAAATAATGCACCTTCAATTGAACAAAGCGTTTCTGGAACTTTGTGTCTCTGTTGGTTTAAGTATCTTTCAACGGGATTGAATATCAATGAGACAGTGAGAGATAGGTCGCACTATAACCAGAATGTCAGTGCAGTATAAAAGGTATATTAATACTTTCAGTGAAAGGGGAAAACAGAGGAGGATAGTCCTCAAACAAGGAAAATTGGGAGTCAGTAAAGTTGTGTAGTTTGTGACTGCATTATGTTTATTTGAGTCAAGATTTGAAACCACTTGGCCAATAGTACACTTTGTGACTCACTCCCAGTTACAAGTTATTTCACATAAAAAGGTGAACATATCCCTCGATTAGATTCCAGGCTGTAACTCACTCCGGGCTATCTGTTATTCTGTATCTAAAACTCCCTGAACCCCTCCATTAGATTCCAGGCTGTAACTAAATCCTGGGTATCTGTTATTCTGTACATAAACCATCCTAAATCCCTCGATTAGTTTCCAATCTGGAACACACTCCAGGCTATCTGTTATTCCGTATATAAACCACCCTGAACTCCTCGATTAGATTCCAGACTGTAACTGACTCCATGGCATCTGTTATTCTGTACATAAACCATCCTAAACCACTCGATTAGGTTCCAACCTGTAACACATTCCAGGCTACCTGTTATTCCGTTTATAAACAACCCTGAACCCCTCAATTGGATTCCAGGCTGTAACTCACTCTGGGCTATCTGTTATTCTGTATATAAACCACCCTGAACCCTGCAATTAGATTCCAGGCTGTAACTCACTGCGGGCTACCTGTTATTCTCTATATAAACCACCCTGAATCCCTCGATTAGATTCCAGATTGTAACTCAATCCGGGGTATCTGTTATTCGTATATAAACCACCCTGAACCCCTTGATTAGATTCCAGATTGTAACTCAATTCGGTGTATCTGTTATTCGTATATAAACCACCCTGAACCCCTTGATTAGATTCCAGATTGTAACTCACTCCGGGGTATCTGGTATTCTGTATATTAACCACCCGGACCCCTCGATTCGATTCCAGTCTGTAACTCACTCCGGGCTATCTGTTATTTTGTATATTAATCACCCTGAACCCATTGATTTGATTTCACTTCCTGACATGTTAAGCTCATGTTTCCAACACAATTTAATCTCAATAATGATTAATGTATCACTGGTCCTCCTATCTGCTGGCACTACCATCATGTTAACTTTCTGATGTTAACATACATGATTACATTTAGCAGTGAGTCGCAGGTAGACAGAGTGGTGCTGAACACATTTGGCACATTTGCCTTAATCAGTCAGAGCATTGAGTACAGGAATTGTGGTGGCATGTTGCATCTATACAGGATGTTGGTGAGGCCGCTTTAAGAATACTGCGTACAACTCGGATTTCTGCAGAAATGACTTACCCGTATGTTCCAGGACTGGAGGTTTGAGCTATTGGGAGAGGCTGATTACGTTGAGGTGCTTCCCCGTGGAGTGTCAGAGATTGAGAGGCAATATGATAGAGGTTTATAAAATCATCAGGGGCATGGATATTCTGAACAGCCATGTTCTACTCCCAAGGATAGGGGAGTCCAGAACAAGACAGCATAGGTTGAAGGGAAGAGGGCGAATGATTTAGAAGGGACGTGAAGGTAAATATTTCACACAGAGAGTGGTGTGTGGACAGAAAGTGCAGTCAGAGGAAGTGGTCAAGGCGGGTACAATCACAGAAGGAATATTGACCAAATGCTGGCAAATGGGACTAAATCAGATTTGATATCTGATCGGAGAGAACAGATTGGACTAATGGGTCTGTTTCCATTCTGCATGACTCTCTGATTCTATAAGAGGGATGATGACTAATTCTGAAAGGACCTTTCAAGTCGGAATTCTCTTCAGTGGAAGGTTATCGTATCTCTATGTTCACATTGATTGAAAGCTGCGTTAGTTAACTATTTGACAAAGAAGTGAGTCATGCACAATGGGACGCAGACAGGAATTTGGAGCTGAGACCACAACCTGATCAGTGACAATTTTAGTGCCTGGTGGAGAAGGCTCAAAGTATCCAATGACCCACTCCTGCTCCTCAGTCCCATGTTCCTGTGTTTCATTCAGCCCGTCAAACCTGCTAGACAGGTGCAGTTGGAGGCTACTTACTCCTGTAACCTGTTGCACAGAAACACAGGAGACCATTCAGCCCCTCAGTACTGTCCCACGCGGTTTGAAGTGAATTGGGAATGTAATTGGAAAACCCAGGCTGGGTATGAAAGAGGCCCCTCATCTCTCTTCACAGAGCTTCCCCTCTCTGCAACTTGTGCTTCATTTGTTGGTCATGTTGTACACCCAGATTCAGTGTGAATACAGCCCCCATACGTCACTCAGGGATGGCTCACAAAATCCTCTGGTCTCCCTTTCTGCAACATTCAATAAGAGAACATTCATGAAAATAACACCCACTAACTTTCCAATAACAGAATGGGAGAACATCAGAAACAGGGGCATGTTGTTCACTCCACAAGCCTGCCTTGCCCTTCACTAAGATCATGACTGATCTACTCTTCGTCTCAAATCCTCTTTCATATCCAATTCTTCATAGCCCTCAACTCTCTGACAGGTCAATTTCCATCTACCTCCTCTTCAAATACGTTCAGTCATCTAGCTCCTCGAACACTCTTGAGAAGAGAAATCCTGATATTCAATCCCACCTGTTCGAAGAAAACACTTGCTGCTCCTATAACATGGCCTATTGATGTGAACAAAAGAGGTTGAGACAAGGGTTCAGGTAAAAATGACTGGCCCAGATATCAAGGTAGTGGTTAACTTCTGTTGACATAAAGGAGCTTAACAAAACTGGACTTAGTGGGAATCAGAGTAACCTCTCCAGTGTTTGGGGTCAAACATGCCACAAAGGAAGATGGTCATCATCTCAGTCCTGGGTCACCTCTGTACGAGACCCTCAGGGTAGCTTCCCCTTCACAAACATCTTCAGCTGCTTCATCAATGTCTCCCCGCCCCCACACTCCACACCATAAATCAGAAGTGGGGATGGTCGCTGAAGATTCTACAATGTTCAGAACATTTTGTCCCCCGTCAGCTCCTGAACTGGTCTTTGTCCATGTGTAGCAGGATCCAGACTCCATTGAGGCCTGTGCTGTTAAAGTGTCCATAACATTCATGTAACAGCACTTCCTGACACTGCATATTGCCACAGTAAAATAAGAATTCATTCAGCACCTCGCGCTGGATTCACAGGAATATGAGGAAGCCATTCAGCCCATTGACACGATTGAAGAAGAACAGGGACAGCCCATTCAGTGCCTCCAGCCTATTACTCAGGAAGGGAAGGAGTCTAGTGTGATGGACCACACCAGAGCCCCTCAAAAATATTTGAAGGCCGTAGCGTAGATTCCAATGTTTTCGTATTTTAAAGGAAATGTAAAGTGTCTGTTCCAGATGCAATGTGACTGGTCAAACTACTCGGTGTGAAGAAAAACACTATCTCCTTAAACACGAAAGAGAAAATGAAACCAAAGAAAGAGGAATTTAGAATAACGCAATTCTCTTGGACAAGTTAACAGAACAATAGATCTAGGAACTATTACTAATGAACTGTTCCAATATAGGAAACTCCCATAAACACAGCCCTTGGCAAAAAGAAATATTCAGACACAGATTGTCACAAACATTTCTCCAATCCAGGAATTAAAAACAGCACCAAGAGAAATTTCAGAGAGGGTTGCAACCAGGAAAAATTCACTGAATCTTCCAACTCTGTGGAGACCCCAATAATTTCTGATGTCATTGAGAAACCAAAACCCAGTGATCCTAATCTGTGAGAACTGGTCACACCCATTCAGGCTGCATTAAAATAAACACAAGGCCTCCCTAGCTGTTTACTCAAGTGGTCTTAACTAGCCAGCTTGGTAACAATCGTTCAATCTCTCTTAAAATATTCCAGGGCAAATTAACATCTTAAAGCTGCAGCATTGTCACACTAGTCAGTACAATGAGCTGTCAAACAGGAACCAGGGTTAACCAGTCAGGCCCTTGGCCCTTTCCAATCGGACGAGGTTGAAGCCAATCACTCCCTTGAGTCACTTACACGGAACAGCAGGAGGCCATTCCCACCTCAATGCACTTATACGGGGGCAGAATGAGGTAATTGTTCCTGATTCGTGATGAATGTCTTATGCCCAAAACGTTGATTCTTCTGGTCCTCGGATGCTGGCTGACCCACTGTGCTTTTCAAGCAATTGATGCTCTACTCTGATCTCCAGCATTGGCAATCCTCACTGTCTCCTAATTGATGCTCTAACATGATAAACAAGTGGAGCAGAGGCTGCACAGACAGATTGCTCCACGTTGTTCCACTTGGCTCTGTTGTTTATGATACACATGTGGGACTTTAACGTGGTTTTCTAGTGGTGAGCAGGGAAGCGATATGTCTTGTGTGAAGTCTCAAGAAGGCATCTTCCACCTCCAAGAAGACAGCCTGGTGTTCTCTATGTAGGGTGGAAGCTGGTGGGAATTGGTACCTGCTTCAGACGGAATGTATTGTGGCTGCTGTTGGGGATTGTGAGCAACCTGACGTTCAGTACAGGGTTCACACGCCAACTGCACAATAACGTGGGGAGCGTTAATTTAGGCATATAAACTATTAGGATAGTCACGTTAGACTGATAAATGGACTCTCTAAGTTCAAATAATGCTGGTCTTGTTCATGTTGACCTTGTCTAGTGCATGTCCTGTTCAGTGTAACCTGTATGTCTTACTCTGTCAAAGTCTATTTCCACCCTATGATCTGTCTGGCCATGCTTACTTTGATCTGTCTCCACTGCTCATAAACAAAGTGTTTCCCTGTACTGAGATACACGTGGCAATCAATCAAACCAATCATTCCTGGGTAAAGTATAGAATTTCTCTCCCTGTCACTGTCTGTTTTGGAAATAAGAGTTCGCTGTCACTCCTCGTGTTTCAGCATCACCATTTCTTCATCTCTCACAGCTCTACAGATCAAACACTCAGCTTATTCACTCTATCCTCATGTTACCATCACCAGTGTCTGTGGTAAGGGAATCATTCCTTACAAAGGACATCAAACCTGTACAGAGTGCACCAAATGCTCTCTCAGCAAGACTCTACAACAGCCGGAAGATGACTTTACTTATGTACTCGAATCATCTTACAATGAAGGACAGCATACTATTGTCTGCACCCATTACTTTCACCGGGTTTGATTTGGAGCAGTCAGCATAGACTTGTGAGTGGGAGATCATGCTTCCCAAATTTCTTAGAGTCCTTTGATGAAGTTACCAGGACGTTTGATGAGGGCAGAGTGATAGACGTAGTCTCTATGGAGTTCAGCAAGGCCTTTGATAAGGTTCCACATGGCAGGCTGCTCAGGAAGGTTACATCTCGTAGAATGCGGGGGGACCTGGCCAACTGGATACACAGTTGGCTTGATGGTACGAAGCAGAGGGTTGTGTGGAAGGATGTTTGTCAGACTGGAGACTGGGTCCATTGCTGTCTGTTATCTATGATTTGGTTGAGAATGTACAAGGTATGATTAGTAAGTTTGCAGATGACACTAAAGTAATTGGGAGCATGATCAGTGAGGAAGTCCATCAGAAATTGCAGCAGGACCTTAATCAGGTGGGAGATGGGCCGAGAAATGGCAAATGGAATTTAATATAGAAGCGTGAGGTCTTGCATTTTGGAAACTCATATCAATGTAGGAGTTTCCTAGTGAATGGGAGTGTCCTGAGGGGTGCAGTGGGCAGATGGACCTTGGTGTTCAGATGCACAGTTCTCTGAGAGTGGAGTCACCGGAATACAGGGAAGTGAAGAAGGCTTTTGGCACATTGGCCTTCATCAGGCAGGATATTGAGTATAGAAGTTGGGACCTTATGTTACAGTTACACAGGACTTTGCTAAGGCCGCACTTGGAGTATTGTGTTCCGTTTTGTCACCTTGTCACGGGGAGGATGTTATTAAATTAGAAAGGGTGCCGAAGAAATTTGCAAAGACGTTGCCAGGACCCAATGGTTTGAGTTACAGGGAGAGATTGGACAAGCTAGGACCTTTTCTTTAGCGTGTAAGAGACTGAGGGAGTCCTTATAGAGCTGTATAAAATCACGAGGGGTCTGGATAGGGTTAATGCTCTCAGTCTTTTTCCAAGGTGTAGAGAATCGAGGATTAGCGGGGATCAGTTTAAGGTTAAAGGGGAAGCAATAAAAGGGAACCTGAGGGGCCACTTCTTTACACAGAGGGCTGGTACTTGGATGAGTTGCCAGCAGATGTGGTTGAAGGGGGTACATTAACAACATTTCAAAAACATTTGGATAAATATGTGGATAGGAAAGGACTGGAAGCATATGACCCAACTGCAGGGAAATGGGGTGAGCGTGGATGGACATTTACAAGGTGGACTCGAACCCCTCTGTTAATTAAACTCAAACCCAGAAAAGCTCGCCTCACCTTGTAATCTGTTAAAATATGAGCGATACAGATCTCCTACATTCCACTATTTAAACAAAAATTATCAAGTTAGTTTCTTAACTTTTATAGTGAACACTAAACAACAACTATTCACAAATACAAGCCCCTCTATTCTTAGCTACTTACTATCTAACTCCAACTCTGTAAAAATATGCTGTTCCAACAACCCACATATGAAACATTAAAATCTCAAGACCATACAGTCTCTATCTTCCCCACTGTGTTCACTCTTTCAGCTGCTGATCTCCCTGGGTCATTTTTTAAAAAATTGCAAGTAGGTTTACATGAACATATGTCTTTGATAGAGAGTGTTTGAGCTGGCCAGTTAGCACTCCTGCTCTACAGCAGTTACTCTGCTGTTGGATGGCAGTGGCTCTCCCTCTCTTTTCAAAATGCTGGTTTTATATATTCCCCATGATATAATAATTCACATAATCTGATTGCTGTCCAGGTGTCCAAACAATAATATTCAAATTCTGTTGGTTTTGGTATCCTGAGCGTTATTTAAACTCTTTGGTTGGATTTGAATGGCTGTTAAAACAACAACCAAAACTCAGGTATCCATTTCTCAGCTAATGGTGACATGTGGAACAGTGTGACCTTTTGCTGGCATCTGTGGCTTTAATTTCTAATCAACAAAACCCGATGTGTCTTAAAGTGCCCATACATGTTTTTGGCTTCATAAAATCTTCCCACTTCAGAAAATAAAATGAACCAGCAGAATGAAAAGATGGCATCATTTCTTTTCCTCTAATTCTTAATCCCAACTATATGAAATACAAAAGTATTAATCTCAGTTATATCATTCATATTAATTCTGCACACCAATACAACACTGGAATAAGTCAAATCTTATCTCCACTGCTTTCCTTTAAATCCGCGAAAACCCATCTGCTATCACATTGTAGGAGCCACAGCATGTACATTTTGTGAGTTTAAAGTCGGTAAGGTAAGACTCCAATTAAATAGTCTCATATTCTGGTCTTTAAATATTCCAAAAAATGCGAGAGATTTGTCGTTGTCCACAACCATCTCCGACAATTTGTTTGTCATATACACATTAAAATATTGTCAGGCCAGTGTGAAACTTAATCATTCTTGTTCAATAATGGAGATTTTGTATTTTTTTTTCTGGTGGATATTGAGTTTTTCAACAAGTAGCCAATTAGCCATTCAATTCCATCATCCGAATTCTGTATCAAAACATCTCTGACCCCTATATCCCAAGCATCAAAAACAATTTTCAAAGGGTTTCAGAATATTTGGTGTATCTAAAACTGGTGTGGTGATTAATCCTGCTTTAAAATTCTCAAATGCCTCCTGGCATTGTTCTGTCCACCACAACTCTGTGTTCCTCTTTAATAAATCCATCAGTGGTGCCCATACGCTGCTGACATTTGGAACAAACTTCCGATAGAATCCACTCAGTTCCAAAAATCGAAGCACCTCTTTCTTCGAGGATGGTCGTGGAAATTCCTCAAATCCCTTCGTCTTTGTGTTCCATGGGGTCAACCTTCCATGTCCAATGTAATGTCCCAAGAACATCCATCTCTGCTTTCGTGAATTCTGTTTTCTTTAAGTTTATTACGAAGTTTGCTTCTTGTAATCGTTCAACATGCTCTGTCAACTGTAAAATGTGAGCTTTCAATCACTTGGTAAAGATCACTACATCATACAGATAAGCTGCACAATTTGTTCATCTGGCCACAACTCTGTTTCTGGGTCTTAAATGTGGCTGGTGCATTATTCATCCATATGAAATACTCGATAAAGTTTTTTGTCATCTCTGGTATCTTTACTAGATAGTTTAACTGACTCCACGTTTTTTAAAATTTGAAACGGGCCACTAAACCTGGATTTAAAGAGATTTCTTACCATTGTTGGCAATACTAATACGTCATCCCCACGGGAAATCTTCAATTTTTCAGTGTTTTTATCTGCCACCTGCCACCTATTCTGTGCTCTTCATATACTGTTTAGCAAACTCACCGACTCCATTTACTCTCTCCTTTACCTCGTACACATAACCCAGGTGTGAGATTTCCGACTTCGGTCCTGTCAATTTATATTTAATTAATTTCAAAGGACCTCTCACTTCATGTACGAATATTATCTCAAAGGAAGTAAAGTGAGTAGATTTATTTGGGGCATCGCTAATGGCAAGCAATTTAATGGGGCACCTTTATCCCAATCGTTTGGCCAACCATGACAGTACGCTGTTAATATGGTCTTCAGCGTCTGATGCTAACTTTCCAAGGCTCCCTGGGATTCAGGATGGGACGCCCTTGATTTGAAGTACTGTATGCCTAAGCCATCCATGACTTCCTGAAACAGCTGAATGGTAAAATGAGACCCTTGGTCTGACTGAATCTCTGTGGGCAGTCCACAGTGAGTAAAGAAAGCTACCAACTCCTCCACCTCCCTTTTTGCCTTGATACTCCAATCATTGAATTGCCTCTGGAAATCTGGTAGACACATCCATTATGGTCAGCAAATATTGGTTTCCACTTTTACTTTAGAAAGGGGAGCGACACAATTAATCATAACCCACGTGCAAGGTTCTTCAAATGCAGGAATTGGCAAGAAAGGTGCTGGTTTTATTACTGCCTGTTACTTACCTACCATTTGGGAAGTATGTCACGCACAACAAAAATTAACAGCGTCCTCGTGCATTCCAGGCCAGTGGAAATGCTTCTGCACCTTATCTTGAGTCTTCTGTACACCTAAGTGACCGCCTGCAGTTAGTTTATGAGCTACCCGTAACACTGTACGTTACTGCTAACACAATCTGGTGCACTTCGGACCATTTCCTTTCTGCAGTAACCTATCGGGGTCTCCATTTTAATTTTATGATTCTTTCTTTAAGTTAATAACTTTCAACAATATATTCTGATTCCTTTTCTGTGTGTGTGCATGTGTATGTGTGTGTGAATGTGTGTGTATATATCTGTTGTAAGTCCATTAGCCTTTCTGGACTAAATCTCCCTGCCTGACCCTCTGCCTGTTTAGGTTTATCCTGCACCGTTACATGAAACAGGGGGTCAGTTCACTGAGCATCACCCCATTTGTCTTTTTCGTTCGTTTTTCCTTCCTGCTGTAACTTATGACAGTGGGATCTTGTTACTACACAGTCTGGAAATTTTTCTTTTAACTCACCAATTCCCTCGTCTTCCTTTGGCTTCTCCACCACAAGGGGTGCCTCTCCCACCTCACCTCCTGCTAAATCGTTCCCAAGAACAAACTATATTCCTGGATCTGACACTCTATTACTCACTGTCACTGTTACTTCCCTAATCTTGTTTGGCATTCCATCCCGATGTTACACAAGGGAATGCTTAATTTCTGTTCTCATTCCACATGTTAACACGGTCTTGATTAACACGCCAGAAAGAGTGAAAAAGACTTTCATCTCTTACTATTAGAGGGTGAAAGAAAGTGAGGGCTGCAGATGCTGGAGATGAAAGTTGAAAAATGTGGGGCTGGAAAAGCACAGCACGTCGGCAGCATCCGAGGGGCAGGACGTTGACGTTTCAGGCATAAATGCTTCATCAGGAAAGTGGGAGGTAAGGGAGGGGGAAGGAGGTTGAAAAATAAATGGGAGGGTGGGGGTGGAGCTGGGTGGAAGGGAGCTTGGAAGGCGATAGGTAGATGCAAGTGGGGTGTGATGGTGATAGGTCGGACAGGAGGGTGATAGGACTCCTATCGGTGGTAGGACAGCTGGAACCCTCAAACCGTATAGCATCAACGCTGACTTCACCAAATTCCAAATCTCCCCTCCACCAACCTCTCCCAGATCCAACCGTTCAATCTAGCATTGCCCTCTTGGACTGCCCTAACTAGCCATCTTCCTTTCCACCTATCGACTCCACCCTACCCTCCGACATATCACTATCAATCCCACCTATATCTTCTTATTGCCTTCCCAGTGACCCTTCCACCAGCTCAGCTACTACCCTCGTATTTATCTTTCAGCCCCCTTGTCCCCCCGCCATGTTCCTGATGTTGGGTTTCTGCCTGATATTCGACTGTCCTGCTGTCTGGATGCTGCCTGATCTGTTGTTCTTTTCCGGTGTCTCACTTCTCAACTATTAGAGACTGAGCAGATCCCGTATCTCACAAAATTATAACTTCTTGTTCTTCTCCCCCTGTTCTTTCTGAGTAAACTTTATCCACAGAGGTGAAATCTGTAGAGAGATCAGGCACTGCCTCCATACCCAGCCCTTGCCTCGGCTGTGCAATTTCCTGCAGCTCCTCGGCTCCACTTGGGGTCTCCTTTACCAGTTTCACTAATGCCACTGGGCTTAGCCTCTTCTACAACATCTTTCCCCAAAGTGTCTTCCTTTAACGCCCAGCACGGTGTGTCCCAGCTTACTGCAGTGAAAACAACTTTTTCCCTGTGCCCTTCTTAAACCACCAGCATTGTAATTTTATGTTTTCCACTCCCTTATCGTGAGAGCACCTGAGGCCTTTCACCACCTTTCAACCCCCTTGGGCTTCTTACTTCACCTGTAGTAAACTATTGTGAGCTACTGTTCCCTTTGTAATGTGTGATCGTCCCTTCTCCCAATTTCTATCCCTCACAGGATGAAATTCCTGCCAGAAGCTAAATTTCATCACATGCCCCAGTGCATATTTACCTGCCATTTCTGCCGCACTTCTCACTTCTTGAACTTTCGATTCATTCACATGAATTCTTACTATCTCTGGAAGTGAGTCTTTTAACTTCTCCAGCAGATTAATCTCCCTTCAAGCCTCACAGGTCTTATCCATTTTTAAGGCCAGCACCCACCTGTCAAAATGACTGTGGTTAATTCTTTCAAACTCAATATAAGTCTCTATTTTTCTGAACTTCTGTCTATATACTTCTAGTACCAATTCATAACCAATCAAAATAGCCAATTTGACATCTTGATAATCTCTTGATCCCTCATCTGACAGCGCTGCACATACCTCACCAGCTGTGCCCACCAGCTTAGTCTGAACTAGCATGATCCACAAGTTCACTGGATACTACATCTGCCTAGCCATTTTTCAAATGAAATAAAAAAGGTTTTGACATTTTTCTCACCGAAATATGGCAAGTTACTAACCTAGTTGTATACATCCCTACGTTCTCCCTTCATCTCTATCCTGTTAATTTAACTTTCTTGTCTAATTCCTAACTTCTGAATTTCAAATCCCCTCTCTCTTTCTTTTTCCTCTCTTTCTCTTTCGTCTCTCTCTGTTTCCGTTCCTTTATTTATCTTCTATCTCCAGTTGCCACATTTGCAATTTAAGTTTTTATAACTCTACTGCAATTACCTATTTCTCTGATGCATTAAAGTGCTTAACTAACTCCATTACAATTTCCGCTTCCCTTTTCTCCCTGGTTAAACACAATTCCAACCTATTTGCTAATTCTAAAAAAATGTCCTCCTTCTGTCTTTCTAAACTTCCTTGGAAAATTTGGGAACCTCTTTCGTAATTGTAAAAGCTATTTCCCTCACATTTCATTTTACCAACCACAAGTAACAAAATTAAATGAATTTTCCCACTGGTTTTATTTGAAGATCAAAGACACTAATTCCAATGAGTTGGAATTTACTGGGACCTGTTGTATCTCAAATCTGTTCAAGTCGGTCCAAGTGCCACATGGCAAGGCCCCAAACTGTTATGACATCAATGTCGAACCCCTTTGTTAATTAAAATCACACACCTAGAAAAGCTCACCTCACATCATAATCTGTTAAAACGTTAGCGACAGAGAACTCCTAAATTCCACTAATAAACAACAAATAACAATTTATATCTCTGCAAGTTAGCTCACTGAGCTTGAAGGCATGTTTTCAGAAGTTTCGTCACCATGACTAGGTGACATCATCACTGAGAGTATCTGCTGAAGTGCTGGTGGGATGTCCCGCCTCTCTATTAAAAGGTCTTGGTTTCTTAAAGTGGGTGATGTCATTTCCGGATATTTTAACAAGACAATGTAGACAGGATCTAAATTAATGTGTTTATTGATGGGCTTCTGGTTAGAATACCATTCCTCTGAGAAGGTCCTTGCGTGTCTTAATATGTGTGTGTGCTTTGTACCAGTCAAAGTGGTGCCCTTCTTTGTCTGTATGTATGGAACATAGTGATAGTGCGTCATGTCTTTTGGTGGTTAGCTGGTGTTCATGTATCCTCGTAACACAACAACAGGACAGTTTCAATGGTGGAAAAATGATTTTATACACACTGTTTAATCAATGTGTGTGTGCAGATAAGTCTCATTTTTCATATGTGCACAACACATTGTAAATGAACAACAGAGACACAGTTAACGAAAAATGATGCATATGATGTATAAAATTGATAAAAAAATTAACTTGATTTGATCCTCTCAACGTTCCCTCCTTTTCTGGAATTCCCAACTCTAATCTCTCATTCTTACCAGGATGTGTGCTCCAAATTCTTGATTCTGGTGTCCCACCTTATTTCAGTTAACCCCCTTTCTACCGGGACTTCAATATGTTGGCCTGCTGGTATCTTTCCAAAGCTAGGGTCTGTCATATTATTGGAGATAAATATTCTGGCATCAGTTCAGCATTTCAACATATTACTCTGTTGTGCATGCACTGTACCAAGGACCACAGCACAGAGGCATTGCTAAAACATTGGGGGATGTTCATCTACTTCTTTCGATAATGTAGTTTTCTCATTTTCCACATCTACATATCTGTATCCTGTCTCTCGTTCTCCCTTTGTATCTAGTTGAGAAATCCACCAATTATTCTTCGTGTCCCATCTCCCAAAACTCCTTTTTTTCAGTTTATATCTCATGCTCTCTTCAAGATGTAATGTGGTTATAATTAAGCAATGATTACTACCGAGACATGCAGGAGGAGCTGGCCAGAGTTAATTGGAAGGGGAGCTGAACAGGGAGGACCATGGAGCAGCAATGGAAGGAGGTTCTGGGGATAATTCGGAAGATAATACCAGAAATGCAACCCCAAGAGCTTGAAACATACTCATGGGAGAACATGGCAGCCATAGGTGATAATGCATCAAACCAAAAGAGAAAATATACAATGTGGTGAAGATGATTGGGAATCCAGAGAATTCATTGGCTTTGCAATTACATAACGCTGGCATCACTGACACTACAGAGCTCTTAATCATAGTCAGGGAATGAAACAGAGGAAAAAACATTCACTTTAAATACAGAAGATGCTATTTCTCAAGGAAAAAGATTCAGGTGAATTAAACATTTGCATTAAGATCAGTTAAATTCTTTTGCGGAATGTGTCAGATTGGAAGCAAGACCCAGGGAGAGACCCTCAGCAGAAAGAGATTATGAAAATGGAAGTATTTCCACATCAGAAACCAGGTTAGGTCACTGAGTGCAGGGCTGATGGGTGAATGGGTCTCAGGGAGAATTGGGGAACAGACAGCAGAATTGCATTGCAGATATTGCAGCTCGAAACTGCGTATTCATGTCGTGCTGCAGACCACAGCAGCAGGAGAAGGAGAACACCATTCAACCACAAACTGTAACTTTTTGCCAGGATAACACCTCAGTCTGTCATCACCATCAACACCATCTATGGCTCAGTGACGAGTGTGGGTGAAGATATCAGAGTCAGAATCACATGAACTTTAACCTGATGCTAACTCATTAAAGCTACCAGACTTGACCAACAGATCGGATCGAAGCACTGCAGTCCTGTCACATTCAGTCATAAATGATGATGGACGATTAAACAAATGACTGGAGGAGAGGGCTCCACAAACATTCCCATCCTAAATAATGGAACAGACCTCCGCATCAGTGTAAAAGATGTTTTATCTGCATCATCTTCTGCCAGAAGTATTGAGTCGATGATACACATCACCCTCATCATGATGCCCACAAAATCACAGATGCCAGTCTTCAACCAATTTGATTCGCTGCACGTGACAGGAAGAAACAGGTGGACACAGTGGAAAGGACACAGACAATGGGTCCTGACTCCATTCCTGCAATAGGACTGACGACTTGTGCTGCACAACAAGCCGTGTCCCTGGGGAAGCTGTTTCATTCCGGCTCCAACTCTGGCATCTCCCTGGCAATGTGGAAAATTACTCAGCTATTTCCAGTCCCCTAAAACGGGAAAAATTACAATCTGAACAATTACCACCTCCTCAGTCCCATCATGACAGTCAAATTGGTGGGAGTTCTTTTTGACAGAGCTGTCCAGCAGTACAGAAATAACCTGCTCAGTGTGGTTTTTGACAGGTGAAGATGATGTGAAGGTGGTGCTGTTGTGGAAATGTTACTGGATTACTAATCCAGACCAGGCTAATGATCTGGCAGCGGTTGGAAGTTAAAGACAATTAATAAAATATCGAGATCTAAAATCTGGGGTCAGTAACAGTGACCTTGAAGCCAATATCGATTGCAAACAGAATTTCCTTCTCCAATGTAGTTTTAGGAAGTGAATCTCCCATGATTTCCTGTGCTGGCCTAAAAGTGACTCCAAAGACGCTAACATGTGATAAACATTTCAATGGTCTCTGAAATTGTCAAGCAAGGGCACTCATTTGTATCAAACTACTCCAAGGTCTGAAAGGATGAAACCGGACAGAACACCCGGCCTCAGCATCAATGGGAACACAGTCCTGTCAACACTGCAGAGACCTCCTTCCGAACATCTGAGAGCTTGTGATAGCGTTTACAGAGCTTTCCCAAGGACTGCACAGAAACATCGGGAATGGAAAACACATTTAGCCTCCCCATTCTAATTCATGGAAAAAAATCTCCTAAATGCACTTACCCCACACGATATACATATCTGTTAATGTGAGTAACCTTGGGAAGCTATAAAAATAGGTGGTGCAGTAGTACGTTTGGTCCTTCGAGTATGCTAACCAATTCAATATAATGATGGTTGTCCCTTCATTTCCATACCGTACTCCTGCTCTCCCACCATCCCTTTACTGTCTCTAAATCCTTATTTATAATCAGTGTCTCGGTTTCCAGGTGCGAGCGAATTCCCCAGGTTCCCCAGTCAGTGAGAGCAGACATTTATTATCATCTAAATGCAGAGAGACTGCCTGTACCTAATATTGTGGCCCCGTGTTTTAGAAGTGCCAGCCAGGGGAATTATCATCCCTGCTTCCAATCTGTCTCACCCTATCAGAGTTTTATATATCTCACTGAGATCTCCACTCATTTTCCTAAATTACATGAAATACTGGCCCAGTCACCCCAAACTCTACTCCCACAACAGGCCTGTCATCCCAGACATCAGTCTGGTCATCCTTCGCTGCTCTCCCTCAATGTCAGGTTTGTCCTTTATTAGGTAAAGAGACCAAAACTGCACACAATACTGCACAAGGTTCAAGATGATATCTCACCAAGGCCCTGTACAGCTGCAGTAAGACACCTTTTCTCCTGGACTCACATTCCCCTGAAATGAAGGTCAACACTCCATTTATCTTCCTCACTGCTTTCTGTTTCTGCAATATTACTTTCAGCGACTGGTGTACAAGGAGATGCAGATCCTTTTCAATGTTACAGCTCCCCACTTGGTGGATCTGTGTACACTGGGCAGCGTGCCAATGCCATGCCCAGTATTGACTTCTGGTTGCAGAACTCACTGCACTGCATGGGCCTCAGAGGTTTATGCAGAAGGAAACAACAAAAAGGAGCATACGTCCCTTTGTAGATCAACATGTTTCAACCAATCCCTTTCAACTGGTAGGCTGCCAATTTATCGTTGCCACCAAAAGGCACACTGTCTCCTCTATCCACATTGTTCTCCATCTGTCACGTATTTACCCATTCACTCCACGTGTCTTACTCTTCTCGGTGCTTTTTTATAACCTCCTCACCCACTCATAATTCCACATCCGTTAGTGCTGTCAGCAGGCTGGGATATATTGTATCTGATTCCAGCAACCAAATGTTTAAAGGGCATTGTGAACAGCTGGGCCCCAAGCACCGATCCCTGCGACACCTCAGCAACCGTCCTCTGTTAATTTCTATTTATTTATTTTGTGAATCTCGGAGTCACTGGCTGGGCCAGCATTTATTGCCCGTCCCTAGTTGCCCTTGAGAAGGTGGTGGTGAGCTGCCTTGTTGAACGCTACAGTCTCCCTGCTGTGATTGACCTCCAATGCCATTAGGGAGGGAATCCCAGGATTGTGACCCAATGACTGTGAAGGAGCGGTGGTATATTTCCAAGTCAGGATGCTGAATGGCTTGGAGGGAACCTGAAGACAATGGTATTCCCATACATCTGTAGTCTTTGTCCTTCTAGATAGACATGGTCGTGAGTTGGGAAGATTGTCTCTGAGGATCTTTGGTGAATCATTTCATTGCAGCATGTAGATAGTAAAACACTGCTGCTGCTGCTGAGCGTTGATTGTGGAGCATTGTTGATGAAGGGACAGTCAAACTGGCTGCTTTGTCCTGGATGGTATAAAGCTTCTTGAATGTTGTTGGTGTTGCACTCATCCAGGCAAATTGGGAGTCTCCTATTACACTTCTGACTTATGCGTTGTAGGTGGACAGACTTTTGGAGGTCAGGATGCGAGTTACTTGCCGCAGTATTCCTAGCTTTGGACCTGCTCTTATAGTTACTGTGTTCATGTGGCGAGACCAGTGTGTATCTGAGCAATGATTACCCACCAGTTATCTAATACTGGGGGAATTCAGTGATAGTAGCACCATTGAATGCCAAGGGGCAGGTTAGATTGTATTTTAGTGGTGATGGTCATGGTCTGGCATTCCTGTGGGCTGAATATTACTTGCCACTTGTCAGCCTGGATACTGTCCAGATCTTGTTACGTTTGAATATGGACTGCTTCAGTATCTGAGGAGCCACAAATGTTGCAGAACATTGTACAATCATTGGCGAACATCCCCACTTCTGACCTTGAAATGGAAGGAAGGTCATTGATGAAGCAGCCCTGAAGAAGTTTTCGGTCAATGCTTGAGGGACTCCTACAGGCTTGGAGCTGAGTTGACTGACCTTCATCAACCGTGACCATGGCCTTCGTGTCAGGTATGATTCTAACCAGCGGGGAGTTTGCCCCTGATACCCATTGATTCCAGTGTTGCTAAAGCCCCTTGATACCACACTTGGTCAAAGACAGCCTTGACTTAAAGGGCTGTCACTCTCACCCTACCTCTGGAATTCATCTCTTTTTTCCATGTTTGAACCACGGTTATGAAGTCAGGAGCTGAGTGGCCCTGGTGGAGCCCAAACCGGGCGCCATTGACCAGGGTATTGCTGAGCAGGTGTTGATTAAAAATACTGAGATCTTCCACCACTTTACTGATGATCGAGAGTAGATTGATGGGGTGGTATTTGGCCGAATTGGATTTGTTCTGCTTTTTATATACTGGAGATACTTGGGGTATTTTTCCACATAATGAGGAAAAGCCATTGTTGTAACTGTATTGAAATAGTTTGGCGAGGGATATGGCAAGTTATGGAGCATAAGTTTTCAGTACTATTGCCAGAATGTTGTCAGAGTATGGACTCTTTGGAGAGTATCCAGTATCTCCAATCGTTTCTGGATATCGCGTGGACGGAACCAAATTGGTTGATGACTGGTAACTGAATTGCTGAGGACCACTGGAGGGGGCTGAAATGGATCATCCACTCAACATTTCTGACTGAAGATTGTTGCGAATGCATCAGCCTTATCTTATACACTGAAGGGTTGGGCTCTTCCATCATGGAGGAAGGGGTTATTTGTGGAATCTCTTCCTCCAGTGAATTGTTTAATTGTCCATAACTATTCTCGACTAGAAGTAGATAGACTGCAGAGCTGAGATCTGAACCGTTGCTTGTGGGATAACTGAGCTCTGTCTATCACTTACTGCTTATGCTGTTTGGCACGCGCGTTGTCCTATTTGGTGGTTTCACCAGGCTGACACCTCATTGTCAGGTATGCCTGATGCTGCTCCTGCCATCCTGCACACTCCACTGAAACAATGTTGATCCTCGGGATTGATGGCAATTGTTGCGAGGGGGATATGCCAGGCCATGAGGTTGTGCAGGAGTATAATTCCACTGCTACTGATGACCCACAACACCTTATGGACATCCAGATTTGAGCTGCTAGATCTGTTCGAATTCTGCCCTATTCAGCACTGTGATAGTACCACCCAAAATGGTGGATGTTATTCTCAATGTGCAGGTGTGACTTTGTCTCCACAATGACTATGCGGTGGTCACTCTTACCGGTACTGTCATGGACAGATACTCCTGCAACTGGCAGATTAGTAAGGCTGTGGTCAAGTATGTATTTTCCTCTTGTTGGTTCCTTCACCAACTGCTGCAGAACCAGTCTAGCAGTTATGTCCTTTGGGATCTGGCAAGCTCGATCAGAAATGCTGTAGCTGAGATACTGTTGGTGGTGAATATTGAATTCCCCCACCCAGAGTACATCTTGCGTCCGTGCTAACCTCAGTAGTTCCTCCAAGTGTTGGTCAGCATGGAGGAGTACTGATTCATCAGTTGCGAGAGGCTGGTACATGGTAATCAGAAGGAGGTTTCCTTTCCCATGTGCAAACTAATGCCATGAGACTTCATGGGATACGGAGTTACCGTTGAGCACTCTAAGAACAACTCCATTCCAACTGTATCCCACTGTGTCGCCACTACTGCTATGACCATCCTGCTGATGAGAC
The DNA here is from genome assembly GCF_047496795.1 of Chiloscyllium punctatum. Classification (NCBI taxonomy): domain Eukaryota; kingdom Metazoa; phylum Chordata; class Chondrichthyes; order Orectolobiformes; family Hemiscylliidae; genus Chiloscyllium; species Chiloscyllium punctatum. Next base: position 58,503,887 of record NC_092759.1, on the reverse strand, counting down.
AGGAGACACACGGTGAAGGTAATGGGGAGTCTGGGACATAGTCATACTCATAGAATCATACATTACAGACAATGTCAGGCTATTACTTGATGAGTCTGTTTATTTCTATTCACTGTTTCCTGCCAGCTGTCCCATTCTAGAAACATGTCCATATATTAGCCCCAATCCACTCAGATTTGATTTTGCAAATTGGGCTTGGAGCTTTACCAACATTTTTCTAAAAATCAAAATGTTTTACATCCATTGCTTCTCTTTCATTTGTCTCCCAGTTTGTTTCTCAAACATAATTCCCATTTCATAAATCTATGTTAGTGTTGTCTATGGCCATTCATTTCAGCCACAATAATTTCTGCTAAAACATTTACTTACTATGTTCTATGTTCCATGTACTCTATCATTTTCCTCCACCAGACTTGGTTTTCCTTGTATTGTTAGAAAGTTTTGTGAAGACAGAACTGAAGTAGTGGCTTCATAGTTCTGCCATTTCCCTGTTTCCCATTCTCTATTCTCTGGTTTCAAACTGTAAGGAAACTGCACTTGTTTTCTCATATTTCTCACATTGACACAATTTAACAAGCTATTACAGTTCACTCTTATAACCCTTATGAATATAACTCTTCAGAAACCCATCCATTCCTGCCTTTTCTGCTCAATAATTGACCTTCCACACCATACACTCACAGGAGCATGGACTCTGTGCCAACAGAAATACAGCACGATCTATACTAGTCCCACTTTCCTCCAGCAGGCCCAGAGCCTGGAATGTTATGACACTTCCAATTACTCGTCAATGTGCTTTTTAACGATTGTGAGGTGATCATTCCCCTCTCAGGAAGTAATCCCAGAACCCCACACTCCGAGGTGAAAAAATATTTAAATCCTCTCTGAACCTCAAACTCTTCACTTTAAAAGTGTGCTCCTTTGTTGTTGACCCTCTCACTAAAAAGAATAGCTGCTGTCAATCCACCCTGTCCATGTCCCTCATAATCTTATCCTTCTGAATCACTGACTCCTCAGCTTTCTCTGCTCCAAAGTAAACAACCCGAGCTTATCCAGCCTCTCTCCATAGCTGATATGCTCCATTCCAGGGAACATCCTGGTGAATCACCTCTGCACCTTCTCCAGTACAATCACATCTTTCCTGAAATGTGGCTCCCAGAACTACATACAATACTTCATTTTGGCCGAACCAAAGCCCTGTATTGCTCTTATAATCTACACCCTGGTTAGGAAACGCTACACCCAAGGTCCAATTCTTAACTAGTCCATTAACCTGTCCAGGAGAAAGTGAACACTGCACTTGGTGGAGATCAGAGCTTAAAAAAATGCGTTGCTGGAAAAGTGCAGCAGTTCAGGCAGCATCCAAGGAGCAGGAGAATCAACGTTTCGGGCATAAGCCCTTCTTCAGGAATTTGCCCGAAATGTCGATTCTCCTGCTCCTCTGAGGCTGCCTGACCTGCTGCGCTTTTCCAGCAACAAAATTTTAAGCATTATCTTGTCCAGTCACATTCAGGGATGTGTGGAGAAGCACAATCTGAGCTTCCTAGTGTGCTGCCATTCATTGAGTCCTCCCCTGCCTGGTTCCATCTCCCAAAGTGCATAACCTCATATTTATCAGGGTTACATTCCATCTGCCATTGATTTGCCCATCTGACCATTCCATCTGCATCTTCCTATAACTTAAGGCCTTCCTCCTCACTGCTAACCACCCAGCCAATCTTTATGTCAAACATACACTTACTTATCACACCTCCCCCACTCTCCACCGAACCCACTCCACATTCACATAGTTTTTAAATGAAAAACACAAACAATAAGGGACACAACACTGATCCCTGTGGTACACCAGGGGACGCTTGTCTCCAGTCACACAAACAGCCTTCTCCCACCACCCTCTGCCTCCTGACGCTAAGACAATTTTCCTTGTAACTTGTCAAGTTATCCTTCATATTGTGAGATTTTACTTTATTTTTTAGTTTCCCAGCTGGAAATTTGTCAAATTCCTTCCCACAAACTAAACAATCGACATCCTTAAACTAATTCAATCAAACCCATTGGATGTGACTTCCTTCTGATAAAGTCAAGATGATTATCCCTGATCAAACCTTGTGACTCTGATTGGAGTTCAATTTTCTCCTTCTCTATTTTCTCCAGTAGTTTCCTTAACAGTGATCTAATACTCGTTCATCTATAGTTCCCTGGTCTATCTCTTCCACCCTTACTGTGAAGTGGAATCGTATTAGCAGTTCTCCAGTTCTCTGGCACCTCCCTTATGGTCAGATTCTAATTAAAATATTCAGTCATGGTCTTTCCTCCCTTGACCCCAACAGCCGCCTGTGATACAACTCATTCAGACAGGGAGATTGGTCCAAATTTGTACAGAACAAAGTCTCAAAATCCTGTTAGTATGTTACATCAATCTGTTCAAGAGTTGTCCAGCCCATCTTTTTTGAATTCTGTACCTGCATCCTTCTTCTCCCAAGTAAAATAAATGTGAAGGTCTCATGTAACAATCCATCAATGTTCTCCAATTTGACAAACAGATTGCCCGTTTGGTTTCGACCAGACACTAACTGTTTGCTGATTATTCTGTTTGACTTGTCCGTGTAGAATATCATGGGATTCTCCCAGATCTCGCCTACTTGTACTTCTTCATGTCCCTCTGTTCTTTAGTCCTTTCGATGTTTCTAAGATTCACTACAATCACCTCTCATGTTTCGAAAGTCGAGATTACAGGCTGAGTTACCCCGTCAGACAACCTTGCCAACTTAGGGGTTAATTTGGAGAATACCTTTTGCAGTTCCTCTGTAGTCATTATATTCTTTCTTAGATTGGGACTCCGAACGATACTCAATATTCTATGTTTAGTCTCACCAACACTCGATGCAACTGGTGCACGACATCCTCTATTCTCCAATTACATTCACATGAATTTTTACTTCCCCATTTGCATATGTTCTTCCCAATACCTCTCGCTTTATATCGCTTTAACTTTTCTTCTGAGCTCAGTGTGTGAGTTCTTTTAAAAAAGCTCATGAATATCCAACTATACGTTATCCATTGGTTCTTCATTGCCTATGTCCACAAGAATCATCTTCAAAACATTCCAAAAAATGTGTGCCACTTCTGGTTTTCCTTTCATCGGTACACTCTCACACTCCACAGTTATGTTGTTACCTTCTAAATATCTAGTAGCATGTTCTTTGTAATCGAGTCCACCAGACATCCGACTGCGGATGACAAGATAACTGGTCTGTAGTTCACCATTCCCAAATCCATCCTTTCTTAAACTGTTGGATAATATTTATAACCTTTGCTTTATCCAGTTTGGCTGAATGCCTTTCGGGAATGTGTCGGAAAATAAAGTGAAAATCCGCGATGCAATCAACATGTCTATTGCTGCTTCCTCTGAAATTTTTGAATGAAGTACATCTAGTCTGTCAGATTTATAAATACTCAATCCAGCTTTCTTTTCAAAGATGACCTCAACATTGATAAGAATGATCTTAGACTTTATTTACACAAGTCCCATGGTCACTTGGTATTTCTGGGAGAATTTCTGGACATTCTTCCATGAAGATAGACACAAAGAAACTGTTTCTTTCCCCTGCGATTTCTCTGTTCTAAGCAATAAATTATCCTGAACGCACACCAACCGTTCCACATTTGACCTTGTTTTTATTTTTTTCATACATTGATCGACGCTTTTTAGCAGTCTTTGTGTTTTTCTTTCATTTGCACGCTTTTTCTCTTTCTGATTTTCTTCTCAGTTTCTTGGTTATCCTTTGCTGGGTCCTACATCTCTCTGAATCCACTGGCTTACTGCAACACTTGGCATTTTTCTAAGCTGCCTCCTTTCATCTGATAGGTAGATGAAGGTGGGGTTGAAAGTGATAGTCGGAGAGAAGGGTGGACCAGATTGATAGGAAGGAAGGTGGACACATAGGAACATTCAAAAGGGCGGTGCTGACTTGGAAGGTTGGAGTGGGATAAGGTGGGATTAGGGGAAATGGGGAAATGGGGAAATCCACTATGATCCCCTTTGGTTGGAGGATCCCAAATCAGAAGAGGAGGCTTTCTTCCTCCAGGCTTCTGGTGGCTCAGGTTTGGCAATAGAGCAGGCCCAGGACCCTTATGTCCTTGGTAGAGTGGGAATGGGAGTTAAAGTGCTCTGCCGCAAGGCAATGGAGTTGTTCAATGTGGCTGTCCCAGAGATGTTCTCTGAAATAATCCACAAGTTGACCTCCTGCCTCGCCAATGTAGAGAAGACCACATCGGGTTTAATGGATGCAGTAGATGAGGCGTTCTGTCTCCCTTCGTCACCTATCATCTTCATCTATCTATCGTAATCCCAGCTACCTCCCCCTGGCGCACCCCCTTCTCATTTATTTCCCAGCCCCTTTGGCCAATATGCTTAATTCCTGATGAAGGGCTTATGCCCGAAACATCGATTTATCTGCACTTAGTATGCTGTCTGACTGTGCTTTTCCAGCACCACACTCTTCGACTCTGATCTCCGGCATCTGTAGTCCCCACTTTCTCCTCACACCCTCATGGCCTGCATGAATCAGATTTATAACAGTTACTTCAAATAAAACAAAAACTGTTGTGTACTCAAACATCATAAAAGAAAACCAATACATTATGGTCACTGTTCCCAAAAGGTCCTTTCCAGCAAAAATTTCAATTAGCTCTTCTGATCATTCAACAGCAATTCCTAAATAATCTGATCTTGAGCTCAGTGCTCGACATACTGTTTATGTAAAACATCTCACACGTGGTCACGAAATCCATTTTTCCCAGCAATGGTATTCAATTGGGTTAACACAGTTTAGATATAATTTAAACAGTACATTATTACTGCAGTACCCACAAATGTGAATATCTCATTTCCTGTTTTATAACATGCCCAACATTTGTATTGCAGGTTTCAATTTGACATATAACTCCCATCAATGTTTGTTCCTCTTTGCTGTTTTTGTGCTCCACCTTACTAGATTCTGTGGAATCTGACCGACGTGGGCTGTGGGGAGATTAATGGTAGAGATCATCTCGCCACATCATTTATAATGTTCTCAAACTTTAATTTCTCCAGATCTCCCGTGATGCTGTGGAATGGAGAAGGACAATGATCTTCCAACAATGCTTTGTATTCCCCCAGAGAGCTGAGACAGCTCTAACCTGGGAGGGAACCTTACAGCAGGCTGGTAAAGTGTTGCTGCTGCTGTACAGGTTCTTAGTGAGTTCACATCTGGAGAAGTGTGTACAGATTTAATCTCTTCAATGAAGAAATTATGTGGTATATTGGAAACAGCTCAGCGATGATTCCTGCATGAAGGTGCTAGCTTATAACGAAAGGATGGTCAGGTTGACCCAGTAGCCATTGGAGTTTACAAAAATTAAGGATGATCTTATTTCAACATAGATGATAGAAGGAGTCAACAAGTGAAGTGAATTACGCAGATAGTGGAGGAATCCATTCCGTTCTCCAGCCTGTTACACAGGAACAACAGAAGGATATTCCGGCCTTTGAGCCTGTTACACTAAAACAGGACGAGGCTATTCAGCCCCTGGAGCCAGATGTACATTTACAGAAGGATGTCAATCAGCCACTGGAGCCTATAACACTCGACCCAGAGTAGGCCATGCTACACCAGTATCATGTAACAGAGCAACAGGATCGGTCCATTCAGCCTCCTCAAGTCCGTAACATAGGAACTGGAAGAGGTCACACAGTGACTGGAGATTGTTACACTGGGATATCAGGAGGCCATTCAGACCCACCGAGCCGATTTCAAGGGAATTGGACAAGGATAAAAACTATCTGACACTTCTTTCATGATAAAGGAAGAGGTCATTCAGACACGTCTGCAGTTTGGGAACAAGAGAAGACCAATCACTCCCTCGGTCCCATCTCCAGGCTACATGCGGAGACCGTTCACTATCTCCACCTGTTATGGAGAAGTATGACAAGACCCATCAGCCCCTCAATATATTACACTGCAACGGGAAGTTTCCATAATAACCCACCCCTCTAACGCATCAACGGGAGGAGGTCATTCTGGCCTTGGAGATGACAACATGTGAACACCAGAAAGACGTCACCCCATCGATTTTGTACACCAGCAGAATGCTGAGTCCAGTCAGCCACACATGCCTCAAGCAGGAATTGGAGCAGATCTCTTAAAACCTTTTGCCGATTAAACAGGATTCAAAGAAAACGTAAACGTTTTTGAAAGGGAAGAAATCATAACTGTATACATTTGGGAGGAAAACGTAACGATAAACTATTGTAATTTAAGACAATTACTAGAATCCATTGTTGAGGACATTTGCATGGGAAAAAAAAAGTATATAAAAAGGAACCTGAGGGGTAACGTTTTTACACAGAGTGTGGGATGCATACAGACTGAGCTGCCAGTGGAAGTGATTGAGGTGGGTACAATAACAACATTGAAAAGGCATTTGGACAAATACACAGATAGGTAAGGATTAGAGGGATACAGAACAAGGGCAGGGGAATGGGGTGAGTCAGGATGGACATTCTGGTTGCCATGGTCCAGTCATAATGGGAGTCTCGTGCAATATGACTGTAAATGAGTGTGTTTTGGAGTGAAAACAGAGTGGGGGAGACTGAGAAAAAATGTCATTGAAGGATATGTTCACAGGTTTCAGAATGCTGAAATGAAGACATTTCGATAGTATCATGCAACACGCGTCAGTACTTTGAAGAATGATGAGTGAAAGGGATATTGCTGTGAGTTCAGGCAATGGAGACTTTTGGATGAGCATTTGTTCTGCAGCTTTGTAACTGGGAATGAGGACAGCAGAGTCTTCGCCTCACTGGGCTGAATCTAACAAAAAACTATCTCAGTGACATTTTCATTAAGTGTGACAGGGATTGTCTGCACGAGGCTGAACTACTTTCCTGGTGCTATCTTACCAAACTCATCTCATTAACTACCCACCCCACTCCATTGTGTCCCTCTCATACAATGCCAGCTCGATTCTCCCACCCATCATGACTGGAGGTACTCAAAATCGCCCGGATGCTCCTGGATATTCCATGACACTGGGCCATTTTTAAAAGGCCAAGGGGCACACGGTTGAGCTTTCTCAGTTTGCAGCTGTCCGGCACAGTTTACCCTGAGCATGGCAGATAAGGGGAAATTACATCACGGTTTTCGACAGGGGCACAGAGGTCCTGGTGGATGAGCTAGTACAAAAGGGGACCATTCTCTTCCCAGAGGGATCGCTCCACCAGACACACCGAGCCTGGTCTGAGCTCACCACCCAGCTCAGTGCAGTATCTGTGGTCTGAGTAAATGTCCAGCAAAACAGGATAAGCTTCAATAACCTTCCCCACTCTGTTAGGATAAGGGTCACCATATTCTCTCTGCTCCCTCACACTCACTGTATATCTGTTAGAGCACCGGTTCCCGAACAAAGCTCATGCTCTCCCACTCTCACTACTGCATACAGCACCATCCCTCTCTTTCTCTCTGCATCTCTAATGCCCCCCCCACAGAGTTACAGAATATTCTGGGGAATGCCAATTATGGAATTTTCCAGATCATGTTCCAACTTATTCCCAGTTTCAGTAAAGCGGCTGTGCCCCAGTGTGTGACATGTAAGAGGATGGAGTAAAGATGTACGATTTTCAAATCACACACAATTGAAATCCATCATGAGGCCATTCAGTACTGCAAACATGCTCCAACATTCAATACGTTTGGAGGTGAAATGATAGTTTTCTCAGCTCCACGTTACAGGAACTTTCAGTCATTCAACTCCCAGCTTCCTGTTACCGAGCAGACGATTCTCAGAAACTTTTTACCCAGTGTTTCTTCTTGCATGTGTCCGATGGCATTTCCCATGGGGACAGACTCCTCGAACAATATATTTCATCTGCTTTCGAAATTCATACAATAGTCAGCATGCTTTCCACAGACCAATCAAAAACATGCACTTAATTTACGGTTATCGATATCCAATCACAATTAGACATTCTGGTTATTTCACTTGTCTCACCTTATTGTATTCAGTAAAAGAAAGCTTCCAAAAACTTGTAAAATACAATTTCAAGAAGAGAACGTTTTTATCCTCAGCCCTTATCATGACGATTATCCCAAATACACCTTTTTTGTGTCATGAATGTTTCTTTTGCCCTTTGTCTGTGACTGATTCTGTGTGTAACAGTTACACAGTCTCCCACTCAGTTGGCTGGATGGTTGGTTTGTGATGCAGAGGGAGGGCACCAGCGAAGGTTCAATTCCCCAAACTGACTGAGGTTACCATGAAGAGGATGCTCTCTCAACCTCACCCTGTCACCCAAGGTGTGGTGACATTCAGTGTAAACCACCATGAGTGATCTATCTAATGAGAGCTCTTTGGGACTCTATTCTATCAATGTTAGCATTTTAATTTTTTTTAAAAAATTTTGACTGAAAAATAGATTTTTATTATTATGTTAAAACAAAGCAAAACAACTCAAATAACTGAACAATATTTTACCCATGTGCATGTACATACAAAATAAGTTAAAGTCTATAAACGGACAGAAGAAAAACAAAAATAAACAATAAATAATAAATAAATAATACAGCTCAGAAGAAGAAAGCGATAGCTCTTGTTCTTCGAGAGCATTAACTGATATACATTAATATGTTCACAATTCTTCATATTAGTTTCATTAGACAATATCGTCATTGCTATATAAAAGCCATTTTTAGACTGGCAGTTAAGCCTAATCGTGATAATCCAAAAAAGATTGCTATATCTTATATAAGTCTCTGCTTTCTGGCGCACCATACAGGTCAAAACGTCCAAAGGGATATTCTCCATGATGAGCTTACCACGAGCCAGCAGACCCGGGGGGTGGAGGGGGGAGGCGGGGGTGTTTCAGACATCAGACACAACACAATACTTTTCCTAGTAAAGGAAGTGTGGGGGAGGTACGAAACGAGTATTTTGCATCAGTATTTACTGTCGAAAAGGATACGGAAGATATCACATGTAGGGAAATAGATGGAGACACCTTCCAAAATGTCCATATTACGGAGGAGGAAGTGCTGGGTGTCTTCAAACGTTTAAAGGTGGATCTATCCCCAGGACCTGATTAGGTGTACCCTAGAACTCTGTGGGAAGCTAGAGAAGTGTTTGCTGGGCCTCTTGCTGAGATTGTTGTAATATGGATAGTCACTGGTGAGGTGCCGGAAGACTGGAAGTGGCAAACGTGGTACCACTGTTTAAGAAGGGTGGTAAGGACAAGCCAGGGAACTCTCGACCAATGAGCCTGACGTTGGTGGTGGTCAAGGTGTTGGAGGGAATCCTGAGGGACAGGATATGCATGTTTTTGGAAAGGCAAGGACTGATTAGGGATAGTCAACATGGCTTTGTGCATGGGGAATCATGTCTCACAAAGTTGATTGAGTTTTTTGAGGAAGTATCAAAGAGGATTGATGGGGGCAGAGGGATAGATGTGATCCATATGGACTTCAGTAAGGGTTTCGACAAGGTTCCCCATGGGAGACTGATTTGCAAGGTTAGATCTCATGGAATACAGGGAGAACTAGCCATTTGGATACAGAACTGGCTCAAAGGTAGAAGACAGAGTGTGGTGGTGGAGGGTTGTTTTTTAGACTGGAGGCCTCTGACCAGTGGAGTGCCACAAGGATCGGTGCTGGATTCACTACTTTTTGTCATTGACATAAATGACTTAGATGCGAGCATATGAGATACAGTTAGTAAGTTTGCAGATGACAACAAAATTGGAGGTACAGTGAACAGCGAAGAGGTCACCTCCGATTACAACAGGATCTTGACAAGATGGGCCAATGAGCTGAGAAGTGGCAGATGGAGTTTAATTCAGATAAATGCAAGGTGCTGCATTTTGGGAAAGCAAATCATAGCAGGACTTATACACTTAATTGTAAGGTCCCAGGGAGTTTTGCTGAACAAAGAGACCTTGGAGTGCAGGTTCATAGCTCCTTGAAAGTGGAGTCGCAAGTAGATACGATAGTGAAGAAGGCGTTTGGTATGCTTTCCTTTATTGGTCAGAGTATTGAGTACAGGAGTTGAGAAGTCATGTTGCAGCTGTACAGGATATTGGTTTGGCCAGTGTTGGAATATTGCGTGCAATTCTGCTCTCCTTCCTATCGGAAAAAGTTGAGAAACTTGAAAGGGTTCAGAAAAGATTTATAAGGATTGGAGGATTTGACCTATAGAGAGAGGCTGAATAGGCTGAGGCTGTTTTCGCTGCAGCTTCGGATGCTGAGGGATGACATTATAGAGGCTTTCAAAAATATAAGGAGCATGGATAGGTTATATAGGGAAAGTCTTTTCCCTGGGGTCAGGGAGTCCAGAAGTGGAGGGCATAATTTTAAGGTGAGAGTAGTAAGATTTAAAAGAGACCTACAGGGTAACTATTTCACACAGAGGGTGGTACGTGTATGTAATGAACTGCCAGGTGAAGTGGGGGAGGCTAGCACAAGTGCAACATTTAAGTGGCATTTGGATGAGTATATTGAATAGGAAGGGCTTGGAGGGTTATGGGCCGGGTGCTGGCAGGTGGGACTAGATTGTATTCGGATATGTGGTTGGCATGGACGGGTTGGACCGAAGGGTCTGTTTCCATGCTGTGCATCTCTATGACTCTATGACTTATATTAATCTGTTTTTTGGTGCACCATACTGGTGAGAAAGTCCAAAGGGATATTCACCATGATGAGCTTACAAAGACCCAACACATCCTGGGAGTTTCAGACATCCAACACAACAGAATATTATTTCCTAGCACAGAAAGTAAGGATATATTTTTTCCCATGTGCATCTGCGTAAGATACTCTGCGCAGGTGCAGGGAAAGAGAAACCATGTCCATCTCCAATTCGGTCCCCCAAGACCCACTCTACCACACCGAACACAGTGATCCGATATATACGAAACCTGCAGCAGGACCACATACAATGAGTAAGAATGCCTGTAGTCATTCTGCATTTAGGACATGCTGAAGATAATCCCACTTTGAATTTTGAGAGATAATGTGGTGTTAGATAGGCCCTATGAAGAATTTGCAACTGCATGGAATTGGTCCTTTTACAGATCAAAATCCTTCGAGCATTTTCACAAATATTCTCCCATGTCTCCAAAGAGATCTAAACCCCCTAACTCTCCCGCACAGACATCACGAAGCTGCACAGTCTTGTCTGAGGGGACACTCTCCAACAAATGATAAAGGGTACTGACAGAGAGTGTATTCTTAGCAGTAAGCACCCGCTTCTCTGTATCGGATCTATAAGAGTCTGTTAAAAGAGTGTGTTTTTAAAATCAAATCTCTAATCTGGAAAAAAACAGAAGAAATCTCTACTAGGTAGTTCATACTTACGAGTTATTTGATCAACTGATATCATTGTTTCTCCCTCAAGTAACACGTGGTGGCTCAGTGGTTTGCACGGCTGATCCACCGCACCAGGGTCACGGGTTTGGTTCCAGCCTTGGGTGACTGGCTGTGTGGAGTTAGTATGTTCTCAACTGTGACTGCGTAGGTTTCCTCCCACAGTCACAAAGATGTGCAGGTTAGATGAATTGGCCAATGCTAAATCACTCAAAGTGTTCAAGGATCTGTAAGTTCAGACATTAGTCAGGGTAGGTATAGAATGGTAGGGGAATGGGTCTGGGTGGGTTACTCTTCAGTGGTTCGAAGTTGACTTGCTGGGCCCAAGGGCTTGTTTCCACACTTTAGGGATTCTACTAATTCTAAATCACTCAAGCAAGGTACTCCCCTGGCTGCCCACAGTTTACACCTGGAATCCATTATCCCCGGTTGACAACCCTGGTATAGCAATTAAAGCGGTAAGAAACATGATTTTGGCTGTATTGCTCTCGATCTGACGCATTGTTCTTCAAGTTTTAACAGTATTGATAATCATTAGTTTTTGACAATACTCCATAAATCCCAGGCACGAACATAGGATGATTAAAAAAGCTTACTTGATTGCTTTTAATCTGGGAGATCTACCCCCCGCAATCTGTGGGGCAGTTGCAATTTTGTTAGCTTGATAAGGAATTGCTTATGGTGGCAAATAAAAGAGCTAAACCAGCCATTCTATTTCCGAAATATCTGTCTGGGAAACATCAAAGAAAACATTCACACGGCGTCTCGGAAATGAGGAAGGACAGTCATTTTAATAACAGCTATCCGATCTAGCCAGGATATTTGAATTGCCTCCCATCTTTGAAGGTTTTGTTTAATTTTGTCAAACAAATGCACACCGTTCACATTAAATAAATGATCAAAGACAGATGTAATGACTATACTGAAATAGGGAAACCACCCCCGTGACCATTTAAAAGGAAACCAGGATTTGCCCTTAGTATCAGGTATTTCCCTAAGATCTCCCATAGGCATGGCCTCCCACTTTGTAAAATTAATTTATTGCCCGGAAAGGCGACAAGCGAATTCATGCATTGCATCACATGACCTACCGAAATTACGGGATTTGACAAAAAACATAAGACTCTCATCTGCATACAATGTAATCTTTCGTGACTTCTATCCCACTTCTGGGTCAGATGTGTTGACATCCCTACGGATGGACTCCTCCAGTGGCTCAATCCCCAACGTAAACAACAATGGTGAAAGGTGTCAACCTTGTCAGCTGCCTGGAGAAATATTAATATTACTGGTTGGCCACACTATTAGTGAGAACCGCAGCCAGAGGATCAGGGTAAAGGATCCTCACCCACTTGATAAAATCTTTGCGTAGACCAACCCGTTCTAATGTACAGAAGAGATCCGGCCACTCAACCCAATCAAATGCTTTCCCTCATCAAAAGAGATCAATAATCCCTGGACAGATTGTTGTTGACACTCTTGGATCATATTGAGTAAACTCTTCATATTGTAGGAAGATCTGCGGCCCTTTATAAAGACTGTTTGGTCCTCTTTGGTAACGGAAGGCAGCAAAGTTTCCAGCCTTAATGCACGGGTCTCAGAATGGATTTTGAAACCAACATTTAAATTTGAGATTGGCGTGTAAGAAGCACAATCCTCCAGGGTCTTCCTTTCTTCATCATCATAGAGATATGAGCCTCTCTTAAGGATAGAGGGATGGGTTCGTGACTGTATGAGTGACAGAACATGTTAAACATCAGCCCTGACAATAGGTTTATAAATTATCTATAAAATTCACGAGGAAATCTGTCAGGAATGTGCACCTTTGCATTCTGAAGCTGCTTCACACCCTCCTGCGCAGACAATGGTGCATTAAGGCACACCACTTATTCAGGGTTACTCCTGAAAAATGAAAAGTGACTCCATTTTAATCCATCTGTCCTCATAATGCTCAGTCTGAAATAATTCGGAGAAAAATCTTGGACAGGAGACACCAAACTTTTTGGAATTGAAGGTAAGGATCCCAATACCTTCCCTAATTGAGGTAATGGCTTAGAGGGGCGCTTGTTTTCCTGGCAAGATAGAATAAATACCTGCCTGACTTATCACCATGCTCAAACAGCCTTTGTTTAGCAAAAGTAAGTTCCTTCTTGGCTGTCTGTGTGAGCGTGGAATTCACTGTAGACCGAAGCGTTGTAATCCTCTGCAGCTTAGCTACTGAGGGTCTATCACAGTATGCCCTCTCGGCTGCCCTCAGCTGTGCCTCAAACCAGCGTTCCTGCTCCCCCTTCTGCTACATCCTAAGGAATAATTATTCCCTTGGCATAAGCCTGAACAATTTCCCATAGAATGGATGGTTTACTGGTTGAATCTGAACTAATGGCTAAGAAAGATCTGAATTCATTACAGAAATACTCAATGAACTAACTAGTCTTAACAATAAAGGGATACATTCGCCAGTGTCTCGAATCTGTTATATTTCCCTAAATCTTTATCAATAAGTATGGTCAGAAATGGTAATATTCCCAATTGTGCAGGATGCCACCGAATCTAAGATTGTTGCAGGGATGGGGAAGAAATCGAACCTGGTGTGGCATTTCTGCGGGTAAAAGAAGATATTAAAAGCCCTACTTGTGAGGTAGATGTACCTCCAGACATCCACCAGCTCTAGTTCTGCACACAAATCCACCAATTACTTACATTATAACGAGGGTATTGAGGGACCTTCGGACATTCTGTCCACTGTGGGTTCCATAAGACAGTTGAAATCTCCTACGATAATGTGCCATGATGCTAGAAAATGCATCTACCAGGATTTTAAGAGGGTACGCCGAGGTGGGGGTGGGGGGTCGCAATTACTGTTCAAAATATTGGATTATTTACCATAGTTCAAGGCTTGGGGGATTATGATCCTTCTGTGAGTATCAAATACAATCTAGCAATTTAAATGGAAGATTCTTCTTATCCAGTATGGCTTCTCCCCTACTCCTACTATTAAAAGACGAAAATTAAAACCCATTCAAACCCGCCCTGCTGTAACGTCAAATATTTCTTGTCATCGAGGTGCATCTGCTGCAATAGGACAAGGTCAACCCTCTCCTTGTTAAGGCTAGAAAGTACCTTTTTCCTCTTAACTGCGTCCCCTTAATGCTCAAGATATACCATTGAAGCATGACATTAGCCATAACACACTGGAACAACATTTGAACTCCAGAGAGGAAGAACTTGAATGACAAATCGCTGAGCATCAATGAAAAAAGACTCATCGAGCCTAAAAAAAACATACTAACTAAAACTACAACAACTAACACGCTTTCAAAATGTTCTACAACTAAATACATATAAAAACAAACAAAAAACAGGCTAAAAAGTGTCAATGACACTCAGGAGGGGCATTTACACCTCCCCCCTCCCCCACTGGGGGCAGTTGTGTGCGAGATAAGTGGCTGTCCAGCCCCATCTACGGCACTTTTTTAATTTCCCTTCCCAGGAACAAAGACACGGAGGAGTCTGTCCAAAACTTTTTCATTCAACTTTGCAAAGTCGGGTGCTGTTCCCAAAGGTACACACACACAAGCATAGTAATCTCCACGCATTATATACATGTATATGTGGGCTGGGTTTCCTACTGCTGCCTTGACCAACGAGTGCTCGGATTCCCCACTGTTTTCCTTATTTGGGTTCTGGTGCCTGCGATTCTTTTATCATTCACTTGGCCAATCAGTGTTTGAGCTTCCCATTCTTCCCTTATATGGATGATGTTGTACAACTGTGGTTAAGGGCGGCCTCTCAACTATCGAGGAAAGCTGTTACAACTGTTTCATTCATATAAACGTGGGGGAGGTCCGGCAACAGTTGAGTGTCTGCTTGTGTTTACTATGAGGTAGAAAAGACTAAAAGGCAGCTAACCGTTTAAAAATTACACTACCCCCTACAGTTGCACGTCGCAAATCTTTATCTTCTACCCCATTATCAATACAGCATCCCGGGCAATTAATCACAAACATCGGGATTGAACTTCCCTAACGTAGGCATTCAGTCTTCATGATCAGCTTCATAACTAACTCCAGCTTGAGCCGAACCCGACACACAATCTAAGCCCGAGAAAAACGAATAGTAATGTTCATCAAGTTAAAATTGTGTACTCTACCCTGACTGTAATTTAACATTACTTAATACCAAGAAAGATTCAACAAACGTTCTTTAAAACGAGAGAAGAATGATTATCGATATCTATTAAAGCATCCAGCCTGCTTTATAGCGTCCACAAAGTTTTCGCGTCCTCTGGAGCGCCAATGGATCTATTGAAAGATCCACCAGTGCGTAGAACTATTGAAAGCATATGGAGCACCGCTGCGTTCATGAAGGAATACTGAATCTCAAGTTCCCTTAATCTTCTCTTGATATCATCAAAAGATTTTCTTTTCTGAATCTGCCGCTGAAAAGACCTGGAGAAAAATAATCCTGGAGTCCTCGTCGGATCTTTTCCCTGTGTTCTGGAAGATTCCATAAATCTTTGATTGTCTCTGCAACTACGTAATTGCACAAGAACAGGGTGAGGGCTTTGGTCTGAGTCTGACCTACGCTCCATAACCCGATGAACTGTCTCACTCTTCACTCGTCCCTCTTCAGCTTCGAAGTGAAGGAACACGGCAGCCAGTTCTCGAAAAAAACTCACTGGCTGAACACCTTATGTCTCCAGCAGACCGATGATATGAACATTCTTCATTCTGCCCCTGTTTTCAAGGTTGTCAAATTGTTCATTTAAGATACGGACCTGTTTTCCAAGGGCGAGGATCCGCTCCTTAGAGGAATCGATCACTGACTCTGCCCCTGTAGTTTGACGCTCGACCTCATCTGTTCTGTTTCCAAGACTTTCATATTTGCTGCTCATATTTTTTGGAGCATGGCTGAGAGTGGTTCTAGCCTCCTGCTGAACTTTTCTTCAATCATGCCTTCAATCATTTCATGTAACTTGGTGAATTTGATGACCAAGACCTGCTGAGTAACTGGGTCCATCGAACGAGCAGAGGGGGTTGCAGGTGCGGCCACAGGCATGCTGAAAACTTCTGACGGGTGCCCTGTGTGTTGGGACTTAGTCAATCCTTTCCCTTGTTTTGTCATTTCCACTTGACAAATTGGCATTATTCAGTATTCTGTAGCTCTTTTATTGTTGACCTTTAAGTAAATGACTGTGGTGGGGTGGGATCGAGCATTACTTTCAGGACTTTCAGATCGCTGCAATCCTGATCCCCTTTAAAACTTTATCGATCTTATCCATTTTGTCTAATTCCTGGATTTTCTGGAGCCGTGTCATTCGGAACCACTGTCTACAATTTCCCCAACACTGCACATTGCTGCTCGATAATCCTTGACTCCTTTGTGATTCGTGAACATTGCCTCAAATGTATCCAATATCTCTGCCTCCCATGTTCTGCGGGGAAGAGTGTTTATAAGACTCACTCCACTCTGAGAAAACAAAAATAAACTGATTCATCGGTGTGTGAGATTAGCTTTATTTTTGCATTCGTATCTGAGCAATGATATTGTAACACTGGAAGCAGTTCATAGATGTTTCACTTCATTTATTCCATGCATGAAGGGCTGATATTATGGCGACTTTAACAGGCTACCGTTGGAATGAGAGCTGATTTTATTGAAATATACAAAGCCTTGTGGCGAGTGGATCAGGTATATACCAACTGGGAGTTTGTATAGCCCAATCTTGACGCCGTTGTCATTGAAACCCTACAGGGTGGCAACAGGACATTCGATCCATCGAGTCCACACCAACCCACCGAACATTATCCTATCCAGACCTGTCCCCTTACCCTATCCATGTAACCCTGCATTTCCCATGACTAACCCACTTAACCTACACATTCCTGGTCACTCTGGGTAATTTAGCATGGTCAATCAAATTAAGCTGGATATCTTTGAACTGTGGGAGGAAACTGGAGAACTGGGAAGAAACTCACACAGACATAGGAAGAATGATCAAACTCCACATCGAGGGTCGGACGAGGTTGGAATTGAGTTCAGCTCCTTGTTGATATGAGGCAGCAGTACTGACCACAAATCTAACATTCTGCTCCATTAGCCCTATTTGTTACCTGCGGCTGATGAAAGAAATCTGCCTGACCTGTTCCTA
This sequence comes from Chiloscyllium punctatum, assembly GCF_047496795.1. Classification (NCBI taxonomy): domain Eukaryota; kingdom Metazoa; phylum Chordata; class Chondrichthyes; order Orectolobiformes; family Hemiscylliidae; genus Chiloscyllium; species Chiloscyllium punctatum. Next base: position 58,486,343 of record NC_092759.1, on the reverse strand, counting down.
GCACTGAACCTGACCCAGTCTGAGACCTTTATCATTGGTCATATCACCAACCTGGTTGCATTTAAAATTTGTTGTGAGCAGTGGAGGAGTGGAACTAGGAAAGGAAAAAGTGACACCTCCCAACCTCAGTCAGAACCGGAGTGAGGAAAAAATCACAAAGTTGGATTTCATTCAAGTGGGAATTCTCTTTCCCAGAAGTTTGAATCTTTATATTAATATTATATAATATTATATTATCTTTTTATGGCTTTGTCTGATTTTCCGTAGACAGATGAATCAGGGATAACGCTGCATGGAGAGAAAAATGCAGCTGGGAGCACAATGAGAGGAGCCATGACCTTCTTTACTGGTGGAGTAGTGTCAAAGGGCCGATTGGCCCACTCGTGTCCCTCAGCCCTGTATTCTGATGTCCGATTCAGCCCTTCGGATCTGCTACACACAGACAGATCGAGGCCACGCCGATGGTTAGATGTAGTTACGGAAATACACTTCGAAATTCCAGGTTTGGTCAGGAAGTGACCCCCCAGCCGCAATCCCTTTTTCCAGGCTTCCCCACTCTGTAACTTCTGCTCTGGAATTGCTCAGAATACTGCCCTCATATCCCATCCAGGGTTAACTCAGGCATTTTTTCTCCTGTCACGAATGCAACATTGTACAACACGACTTCCAGGAAAATAACTCATTAATTTCCAAAATCATAACATAAAAACTTAAGAAGTAGGAACATGACTCGGCTATTCGGCCCCTCAGGCCTGAACTCTCATTCAATAAGAACATGGCTGATCTACTTCCGGGTTCAACTCCAATTTCCTACCAAATTCCCTGTATCCCTCCACAACTCTCTAGTTTAGGGAATTCCAGACGTTCACTTACTTATGAGAGAGTACATCATTTTTCACCTCAGATTGAAATCGATGTTCCTTATTCGTTACCTACCACCTCGAGTTCGAGACTCAGGTGAAACACCTTCTCAGCATCTACCTAGTCAAGCTCCCTCTGTATCTTGTACATTTCAGTAATATCACCCTCATTCATTTCAACCACAATGAATAATCTCCTCACCATTTTAGATGTATTCAATAATTCAACCCTTCCATCCCAGGAAGCTGCCTCATGAATCAACCTAGTTACTTGCTGCATCAGCATGCTGACGTTATGATTCATACACAGGAACACTCCAATCCCTTTGTACTGCTCCTTTTTTGGGAGTCCTCTTCATTAAAAACACAGCCAGCATTTTGGTTCTCAGTGTCATCCACAAACTCGGATGTATATTGCACTCAGCTTTCACCTTCAGGCTATCAGTATAGATTGTAAATAACTGATGCCGTCAGACTTATATTTGTGGTAATCCAGTAGATACGTCTTTATCATAAAGATCAATTAATCCTGACTCTCTGATTTCTATGTGTTAAGCAACTGTCATCCCATGCTAATATATTTTTCATCATACTACGAGTCTCTGTCTTGTGACAGAGCGTTTATTTTGTGATACCTTGTGTAAAATCTCTGGAAAGCCTCATGTTGACCAGTTCCCTTTATCAAATCTGCCTGTCACATTCTCAGGTGTTCCTGATGAAGGGCTCCTGCCCGAAACATTTAATTTCCTGCTCCTTGGATTCTGCCTGCTATGCTTTTCCAGCATGACTCTAATCTTGATATACTCGATTTTACAGGACAAAAATAGTTTCCCCTTCATAAAACCATGCCAACTCTGCATTAAGCTTTTCTAAGTGCCCTGCAATTCCTTCCTTAATAACAGGCTCTAGCAGATTCCCAGCAATAATGGTTAGGCTAAATTGTTCCTGCCTTCTGTCTCATTACTTTCTTGAAGACAGGCGCCACATTGGAAGTTCTCCAGTTTCACTGGAACACTCCTGTAATCCAAAGAGTTATGGAATATTTCACACAATGCCGCTAGTCACTCTGTGACCACTTCTTTTAAAATTAACTATGAATTACTGCTGACCCGCCTACCCTTATTCTTATCTGTTAGTTAAAAACCTTGTTCCTTTTGTTAGAGACAGTTCAAGAACTGCCCTCCTATTACCATACTGTTTATACAATTGACATGCTTACAGTACTTTTTCCAGGAACAGTGAATTAAAATACTAGTGTAAATTATCTGCCTGTTCGCTGTGGCCGGTTCTCCAGTCACACCCTCCTAATGGCCTCAATGTACTTTCCTCACTTCACTTCTGCTTCAGCTCACACACACTTCTTCAAGCTTTTTTTATGGAGATACGAAAGCTCTTGATGCATGTTCTATATCTCTGTCCGATTTATTACATCATATCTTTTCGTACATTTTCCTCACTTTCTAGATTCATACAGTCATATCGTGCACAAACAGACCATTTGATCCAACTTGTCCATGCTGACCAGGTTTTCTTATCTAAACTAATCTCATCTGCTTGCACTTGGCCCATATGCCTTCAAACGTTTCCCATTCATATGTTGGTCTAAATGCCTTTGAAATATTGTAGCTGTACAAGCATCTACCACTGTTTCTCTGGCAGCTCATTCCATAGATACATCACCCTCTGTGTAAAAAATGTTGTCACTTTGTCCCTTTCAAGTTTCTCCCTTCCACCTTAAAGCTATGCATTTGTGTTTGAACTCCCCGATCCTACAGAAAAGACCTTCGGTATTCACTCTATCCATGCCTCCCATGATATTATAAACTTATAGAATGCCACCCCTCAAACTCGTACACTCCATCTGATACTAACTTCAAGATCAAACATTTAACGATAAGCTCGACAAATTGGAAAGAATATTAAAAATGACAGGTAAAGAAAACAGCCCAAATGCCATACTGTTAGTTTTGTTCTATGTTACAAAACTAAGGCAGCATGAAACTCTTACTCGTGCTAATAAGAGGTCAAGCACCTGACTTCCATAGTGTGAAGGCAGTGATGATGTATACTGTCAAAACGTATAGATCTGGATCTATTTAATACCACATGGTCAACATTCTCCCTCCTGTTCTTCCTATGACCTTGTGTGGTTGTGTCTTCTTCATCTTACGCTCAGTTCGAGAGAACCCCTTTCCCCCATTTACACCTGAATTGAAACCCATTTTGCATTATCTTCTCGTTTACCACTGCTAATAGCCCGCTTATCTTTTGCCATGCCCTCTTTTCCAAGTCACCCATCCCCCATCTACGGCAAGGGATTACAAAGCCCAGTTTCCAACCTTTTTCAGTTCTGAACAAGTCACACTGGGCTTATAACGTCAACTCTGTTTCTGTGTTTCTGCAGATTCTGTCAGGCCTGCTGAGTTTCTCCAAAAACGAATAGGCACAGCAAAAAATTCAATTAAATAAATAACTATGGATACTGGAAATAAATACATAAATTGCTGGAGAAACTGTGAGCTTTGTAGAGGGTCACTGGATCCGAAAGATTAACTCTGCATTCACTACAGAAGATGCCGCCGGACGTGCTTTATTTCTTCAGCAATTTCTGTTTTTGAACAAGTTCCAATGACGTGTGTGAAAGCTGCTCAAACGCCCTGTCCAACACGGAGTGCCCAACACTGGGTACTGAACAATAACGCAAAGTGCTTATTTTCATTCGCTCAGAAACTGCATAAGGCTGGCATCACTGACACCAGAGAGCTCATAATCATGGTCAGGGAAAAAACCAGAGGGAAACACATTCAATTCAAATGCAGAAGATGGCATTATGAGAAAGGAACCGTTTCAGATGAATATGTTAAAGGGTTTGAGTAATGTAACAAATTTGAAGCATGACACTAAGGAGAACTCTCAGCAGAATGAGAATATGAAAGTGTTACTGCATCAGAAACCAGGTTCGTTCACTGAGTACAAGGCTGATGGGTGAATGGGTTTCGATGTGAACTGGGGAACAGTCAGTAGAATTGAATTGCAGATATTGCAGCTCAAACTAGGCTATCACGTGATGCTGTAGACAACAGCAGCAACAGAAGCAGGATTGTATTCAAACATAATCTGCCACATTTTCCCCAGGATATTCCATCAGTCTACTATTATCATCAAGCCGAGCGATGGTTCAGTGACGAGTGTGGGTGAACATGCCACGGTCAGAACCATGTTTAGCTAAAGCTGATGACAAACCATCAAAGCTACGGCGCTTGAGTGGTTTCATTCCAAACAGCAGAACTAACATCTGATAGAGAGGATGAAATGATCCCAAGACCAACAGATCAGATCTAAGCTCTGCAGTCCTGCCACATGCAGACATAAGTGTTGGTGTACTCTTAAACAACTTACTGGAGGAGAGGACACCAGAAATATCCCCATCCTAAATAATGGAACAGCCCTGCACCTCAGTGAAAATGACAAGGATATAGTATCTGCACCATCCTCAGCCAGAGGTGTTGAATGATTCAACTCACCCTCGCCATGATGCCCACAGAATCACAGATGGTAGTGTTCAACAAATTCGATTCGCTGCATGTGACATGAGGAAACAGCTGAACACAGTAGATACGACAAAGGCAATGGGTCCTGACTCCATTCCTGCAATAGGACTGAAGACTTGTGCTGCACAACAAGCCGTGTTCCTGGGGAAGATGTTTCATTACAGCTCCAACTCCGACATCTCCCTGACAATGTGGAAAATTACTCAGCTATGTCCAGTCCCCTAATAGATGAATAATTACATTCTGACCATTTCACACCCCCTCAGTCACTTCACGATAAACAAATTGGTGGGAGTTCATCTTGACAGAGTTGTGAAGCAGTACAGAAATAACCCGCTCAGTGTGGTTTCTAATAGGTTCCTATGTGGAGATGGTGCTGTTGTGGAAATGTCACTAGATTACTAATCCAACACAGGATAATGCTCTGGCAGCTGATGGAAGTTTAAAAAAATAAAATATCAAGATCTCGAATCTGGTGATGGTCACAGTGACCTTGCATCCAATGTTGATTGTAAACATCGATCTCCTTCCACAATGTATTTTCAGGAAGTGAATCTCCCCTGCTTTCCTGGTCTGGTCTAAAAGTGACTCCAGACACACAGACATGTGATAAAGTCTTCAATGGTCCCTGAAACAGCCAAGCAAGACTCTCAATTGAATCACACTGCTCCAAGGTCTTAAAGGATAAAACCAGTTAGAATAAACGGCACCAGCCACCATATCAGAAAAGGGAACGGGAATCACAGTCCTGTTGACCCTGCAGCAACCTCCTTCCTAACATCTGCGAGCTTGTGACAACATTTACAGTGCTTTCCCACAGACTGCACAGAAACATCGGGAAAGGAATAGGTCATACAACACATTGCGCCTTCCCCATTCTAGTTCATGGAGAAAATCTCCACAATGCAGTTTTCCCGAAACAGTGTTCATATCCATTAGTATGTTTAAACATTGTGAAATATAAAATAAGAACTGTTGTAGTCCCTTCAGTCCATCAATCTTGTTCCTCGATTCAATATACAGGCAGTTTTCTGATAACGCGGGTTTATTAAACGTGATTTGACAGCAATGCGATTCGTGAATTGTGCACCTTTTCTCTATAAAGTGAGCTCCCGCTCACTGTGGCGCGATTCGTTGCCAGGCACCAGCTGAACAACAAAACCCAGCTTCAGGATCCTCTGTCTGCAAAATGCACCCTCTGAGTGTTCAGCTAAAACAGGAATGCAATCCGCTCTGCAAAGCCTTAAACCTGAGCCTGAATCGGGAAAGTGTTCTCTCCAATTAGAAGGAACTTTATTTCAAACTGGGGGAGAATCTTGAGGAGAAATGGAATTCCATGTTGGCATCAGGTGGTCAGTCAGCCCTGCGCGCTTTCAGGTGAAGACTTTGGTGAAAGGTGCAGGGATGTAGCCAGTGACTGTATTGTGAAAGTGTTGTGTTTACAGCACTATTTCATTACAATATATGATTTAAAGGTTTAATTAGACTGCGCTAGGGTGTGTGTGTTAGACGAACTTTAATTTTGGTTTTTTACTGATATTTTGCGGTTTACCCATTATTCTGTTTTCCCCATAGGCCACATTATTAATATTACATGATTTTCTGCAACACATGTGATGTACAGGAACACAGCTACCACGTTATTGAAGAACAACCTGTAATGATATTTGATCCTCTATCTTCATACCATACCCTGCTCTCTCCCTATCCCTTTAGTTTCCAGAAATCCATTTTTATATTCAGTGCCTTGGTTTCCACAGTCTGATCTGGGAGATAATTCTCCAGGTTCACCAGTCTCTGAGTGCAGACACTTATTCTCATCTCAATGCAGAGTGGTCTGTCTGTACCTAATACTGTGGCCCCTTGTTTTGATGTCCCAGCAAGGGAAATAGTCACCCCTGCTTCCAATCTGTCTTGTCCTGACAGAGTTATATATATTTCACTGAGATCTCCACTCATTTTCCTAAAGCCCATGGAATTCAGGCCCAGCCACCCCAGATTCTGCTCCCACAACAGCGATCAGTCTGGTCATCTTCGCTGCTCTCCCTCAATGTCAGGTTTGTCCTTTATTAGGTAAGAAGACCAAAACTGTACATAATACTGCACAGTGTTCGAGATGAGGTCTCACCAACGCCCTGCAGTAAAACACCCTTAATCTTGTATTCAAATCCCCCTGAAATGAAGGTGAATACACGATTTATCTGCCTATCTGCTTTCTGCTCCTGCAATATTGCTTTCAGTGACTGGTGTACAGGGAGATCCAGATCCTTTTCAATGTTACAGCTCCCCACTTGTTGGGTCTGTGTACACTGGTCAGCGTGCCAATGCCATTCCCAGTACTGACTTCATGATTCAGATCTCATTGCCCTACACTGACCTCGGAGGGCTGCACAGAAGAAACAAAAATACAGTTTAAGTTCCTTTATAGATCAACATTTTTCAACCAATCCCTTTTCAAATGATAGGCTCCAGTTCTGTTTTTCCCATCAAAGGTCACAATATCACATATCCCCCGCCTCCCCTCCCCATTGCTCCTCATGTGCCACATATTTGCCCAGGCACTCCACTTGTCTCAATCACCTTGGAGCATTTTGACATCCTGCTCACCCACTCACAATCTGATATTGTTTAGTGCCACCTGCAAACTTGAAAATATTGTACTTGATCCACTCAATCATACATATGATGTGTATTGGGAATAGCTGGGGCCCAAACCCCAACCCTTGCTATATCATCCAAGCCTTCCATTCAAAAAATGCATTCTTTTATTTCTACTCACTGCTTCCTGACAGCTCTCCCATTCTAAAACCATATTAGTCCCAATCCCAGAGGATTTGAATTTGCATAATAGGCTTTATCAAAACTCTTACTGAAAATGCACATATTCCATTGATTGCTTCTCCATAATTATGCTAAAGGCACTTTCTCAAATATGATTCCCATTTGATCAATCTCTGTTGAGTTCGTCTGTGCTCATTACTTTCAGTTCCAATACTTCCTCGAAAACTGTTCAGGTGCTAATTTCATTCTATTCCCTTTTTCTAAACAAACTAATGTTCACTAGTTTTGTTGGGAAGTTTTCTTTTTTGTTTCGTTTTCTTATGTGAAGACATAACTGAAGTATTTGCTCCACAGTTCTGCTTTTTCCCTGTCCTCAATTATCTGGTATCAGACTGTCAGAAAGCTGCACCTTTTTTTTCCCGTAATTTTGCCATTGACATATTTTCAGAAGATATTACAAGTTCAATCTTAAAACCCTTGTTAATATACTCTTCAGAAACCCATCAATTCCTATCTTAAGCTACTCACTTATTGATCTTCCACAGCCATACAAACACAGAAGCACAGACTTTGTCCCATCAACAATACAGCACGGTCGACATAAGCCCCACTTACCAACACAAGACCGTAGCCGTGAATCTTATGGCATTTCATGTTCACAACCGTGTATTTTCTGATGGTTGTGAAGTTACCTTGACAATTCTTCTCTCAGGAAGTGCATTCCTGACCCCAGCACCCTCTGAGTGAAAAACAATCCTCAATTCCTCTCCACATCTAAAATCCTTCACTTTAAAATGTGCTTCATTGTTCTTGGCCCTTTGCCTAAAAGGAACAGCTACCATCTATCCATCCTATCCATGTGCCTCGTAATCCTATCCTTCTGAATCTCGGCCCACTCAGCCTTCTCTCCTCCAAACTAAACAGCCCGAGCTTATCCCGCCTATCTCCATAGCTCATATGCTCCATCCGAGTGAACATCCTGGTGAATCTCCTCTGAGCCCTCTCCACCACAATCACACTCTTCCTGTAATCTGGCTCCCAGAACTACAATCAGTATTCCATCTTGGCAAAAGCAAACTTCCGCATAGCTCTTATAATCTATGCCTTGATGAATAAAGGTTATATCTACGGTCCCTATGCTTTCTCAAATTGTGCAAAAACCGGTTTAGTCACAATCAGGGATTTGTGGAGAAACACCCTCTGAGCTTCCTCGTGTGCTGCCATTCATTGAGTTCTCCCCTGTCCAGTTCCTTCTTCCAAAGTGCATCAATTCATATTCATCAGGGTTACATTCCATCTGCCATTGATCCACCCATCTGACCATTCCATCTGTATCTTCCTGTAACATAAGACCTTCCTTCTCACTGCCAACCACCCGGCCAATCTTTGTATCAAACGCAAACTTAGTTGTCACACTCCCGCCACCCCCGTCTATATTCACAGCTGCATCACTTATGAATACCACAAATAATCAGGTTAAAGATGACACAACACCAGGTTATAGTCCAACAGGATTATTCGGAGGCACTACCCTCGAAGAGCTGCTTCTTCATCAAGTGGTTGTGCGCTTTGAAATCTCGTTCCTCTGAATAAACCTGCTGGACTATCACCTGGTGGTATGTGATTTTTAAGTTTGTCCACCCCAGTCCAACACCAACACCTCCGTATCACAAATAATAAGGGACACAGCACTGATCCCTGTGATACACCATTGGACACCTGTCTCAGTCACACTAACAGCCTTCAACCACTACCCTCTGTCTCCTAACAGTAAGGTGATTTGGATGCAACTTGGCAAGTCACGAATGACTCCTACTTGTTCCTTTGTTATTCTTTTCAGCTTGACACACTTGCAGAATATCTGGGGATTCTCCCTAATCTTGCCCTACCAGCAGTTTTCTATGCCCCTATTTTAGGCAGTTCTCACAAAGTGAAGAATTTCCTCATTATTGGGGTCTTAATTGCTCTGTCTCTTAAACTGCAATTATTTGCCTTGTATGTGGAACTGACAGCCAGGGAAACGTCATGTTTATTTCCAACTTGACATATGTTTTGTGAAGTTTCCAAGTTTCATTGTGACCCTCCTCTCATTCGTTCAAACTCTAAAGAACACAGGCCGAGTTTCCTCATCAGGCAATCTCGCCATCTAGGGATTAATCTGGACAATGTCCATTGTACTTTTTTGTGGTCAGTATATTCTTTCTCAGATTGGGTCACCAACACTTTACACAATGGATGTAGGTTTGCTCACTTCATTTCCAGACGTTTCTTTATCTTACAAGGTTACATCTTCAGTGGACCTCATGCGAAACAATGCTTAAATTTTTTTGCTTTCCATTTATATGTTTGGATTTCTTTGTATTGCTGATGCTATTTCCTGTGGCGAAGTCACTTCCTGTTTCTTTTCTCAGAGGGTGGTTGTTGGGGTATGAAAACTAATAGCACATCGAGTTAGACATCTGTCAGGAAGACATATGGATTTTCTCCATTATTACTGTTAATCCCTAAATATTCAATATCACATGCTGTATAATAGATTCCAACAGTTTCCAACTTGCAGATGTCAAGTTAATTGGTCGGCAGTTCTCCAAACTATGTCTTCTTCCCTTTATAGATGCTTTGATTCCTTCCATTAATCTATAGTGCTTGGACCACGTTTAATAACTTCCATTTATCCGGAATGGCTTCCAGCCTCTGCAGAATGCACAGGAAAATGAAACACAGTCATCGACTGTGCAATTAATATTTCTGTTGCCGATATATGTCTGACATTTTAATATGAAGTACATTCGGTTTGTCAGACTTAGCAATGCTCAATCCAGTTACATTCTCAAATACCTCCTTGTTACTGACATATGTTGACTTTATGTCTTCAGTTGCACAAGCACAACATGATCACTTGGTATTTCTGAATAATTTTGTGGATCTTCCTCCGTGAAGACAGATGCAAAGTAACTGGTTATTTTTTTGGTCATTTCCCTGTTTTTCACAATAAACCCTCCTCTCCCGATTACCAGTTTCCATATTTGACCTTGCTTTTGTTTTGTTTCCTTTGAAATACAGCTTGTAGACTTATGCAGTGTTTTTGTTCTTGTTTGTTAGCATTCATGTTCTGTTTTTGATTTCCTTATCAATTTCATGGCCCTTGTTTCTAGATCGTGAACTTCTCCGAATTCTCAGGTTTTCACAATGACTGAAATTCTTCCGAATCCACTTCCTATCATTAATACCTTTTCTAATTTGTGTTAAACATCATTGTGTCATTTTCCCTTTCTTTGGTGTTTATACCTGAAATAAATAGACGTATTTTTCAGACTTTGCATTATTTCTATAAATCTCCTGGTCCTGACCAGATATATTCAGGAACACTGCAGGAGGACAGAGAAGGAATTGCGGGAGCCATGGCTGATATTGTTACATCATCGCTGGCCAACAGGTGAGGTCCCGGAGGACTGGGGGAGTAGCGAATGCTGTGCCCTTACTCAAGAAGGGCTTAAAAAGAAAAACTTTGGAACTATGGACCACTAAACCTAAAATCTGTAGCAGGTAACTTCCTTGAAAAGGTTCTGAGCGATAAGATATACGTGTTTTAGGAAAGACAGGGTGTGATTCGGAGCAAGATTAGAGTGGTGCAAGAAAAGCACAGCAGAGCAAGCAGCATCCGAGGAACAGGAAAATCAACGTTTCGGGCAAAAGTCTATCATCAAAGTTAGCACGGCTTTGTGCATCGGACACCATAGCTCACAAATTTGTTCGAATTCTTTGACGAAGTGACCAGCAACGTTGAGGAGATCAGGGTGGTATGCGTAGTCTATATGGATTCAAGTAAGGCGTTCAATAATCTTCCACATGGTGCGCTGCTCTGGAAGGTTAGATCTCATGAAAATTGAGGAGGACCTGCCAAATTTGATATAAAGTTGGCTTGATGGGAGGAAGCAAAGAGTAATAGTGGAAGGGTGCTTGTCAGACTGGAGGCCTGGGACTAATGGATGCATCGGGGCGATGCTGGCACCACTATATATTACATATATCTATAATTTAGATGAGAATGTACGTGCATGATTTGTAAGTTTGAAGGTGACAATCAAATAGGCGGTTACATAGAGAATGACAAAGGTTATCAGAAATTTCAGAACTTACAGCAGTACCTTGATCAGCTTGGGAAGTGAGCCGAGAAATGGCAAATGGATTTTAATGCAGATCAGTGCAAGTTCTTGCATTTTACAAACTCAAATCAATATCGGAGTTTTATGGTGAATGGCTGTGTCTTCAGGAATCTAGTTGAACAGAGGGACCTTGGAATTCAGGTACATGGTTCTCTGAAAGTTGATTCAGAGGTAGACAAAGCAATGAAGAAGACTTTTGGCACACTGGCATTCATCAGTCAGGGCACTAAGTAGCGAATTTGGGGAGCTATGCTGCAGAATACGGGGCACTGATGAGGTTTTAATGTAATGGGTCCGAAAATGATATAAAGATGACCCTTTCCATTTAGTGCTGTGCGGTCTGTGGTATCCTCATCCTCAGGAAATAGGGAATATTGAGGATACTTTGAGGATGGAATATAGACTGAGCTCGACTGATCTTTGCTGGACAGGAGAGTCAATGTTTATCGGGAACAGACAGGAGAGGGATGATCAGATACAATTGGACCAGCCATGAGCATTCTGAATGTGTTGTTATCTCAATCCACCCTCGATGCTGTTATAGAGATATACTGCTGCCCCTACTCCATGTGTTGTTCCCTCAGTCCACCACTCAAAGCTGTTACAGAGATATACTGTTGCCCCGACCTCATGTGTTGTTCCCTCAATCCACCCTCGATGCTGTTATAGAGATATACTGCTGCCCCTACCCCATGTGTTGTTCCCTCAATCCACCCCTCGATGCTATTCCAGGGTAGGGGACCACCCCAATCCGTCAGACAGGATCGTTATAATGAGACAAGAGGAGACCATTCTGCCCCTCTAAGAAATTACACAGGAATATCGAATTAAGTAATTCAGATCGTTGGGTACATTACACAGACCAGGACGAGGCCATTCAACCCGCCTGAGCGGCTACACAGGAACAGGGAATATGTCGCTAGCAGGAAATAGTGAGTAGAGAGAAATGTTTACTTTCAGGCTGCAAAGCTCTAACTGATGGAGTGCCTCAGAGATCACTGTAGAGTCATCAATGACCAATAATCTGTATCAATGATCTGGAGGAAGGGGAGGGAATGGCTTGGAGCTCAATTAGCACGTACACCAAGATTCATTGTGTCGTCAAATTGAGATACTGAGTCTGCAATATGATTATAGACAGGGATAGTTTGTGTGCAATCCTTCAGTAGAAATAACATAACGTAAATTGTCTGTTTTGGCATGAAGGATAAAATAATGGTAATCAATTTAAATGGAGAGAGATTGCAGAACTCTGTGATACAGGAGGTTTCCATGTTCCTGGGACATGAATCATGTGAAGTTAGTCTGCAGATGCAGCAAGTGATTTGGAAGGTAAGTGGAATGATGCTGTTTTTGACAAAAGGTTATGGTTAAATTGCAGGAATGTTGTACGGCATCTGTACAGGGCATTGCTGAGACCACATCTGATGCACTGTGTACAGTTTTGATTCCCT
>NC_092759.1:57733954-57871963 GCF_047496795.1 Chiloscyllium punctatum | reverse complement strand
CCCCCATCTCCTTCCTTCCCCATTGCTTACCCCCCCTCCTTCCCCCAATCTCCTTCCTTCCCCCTTCCTTCCCCCCTCCTTCCTTCCCCCTTCATTCCCCCCTCTCCTTCCTTCCCCCTTCATTACCCCCCTCCTTCCCCCTCTCCTTCCCCCATCTCTTTCCTTCCCCCTTCCTCCCCTCGTTACCCATCTCCTTCCTTCCCCCCTCCTCCCTCCATCTCCTTCTTCCCCATCTCCTTCCTTTCCCCCTCCTTCCCCCTCCTTCCTTCACCCCTTCCTTCCCCCCTCTCCTCACCCCCATCTCCTTCTTCCCCCCTCTCCTTCCCCTCCGCCTTCCTTCCCCCCTCCCTTCACCCCTCTTCTCCTCCCCCATCTCCTTTCTTCCCACTTTCCTCCACTGTCCTTCCCCCGCTCCTTCCTTCCCCCTTCCTTGCCCCCTCCCTCCCCGTCCTTCCCTCCCATCTCCTTCCTTCCTCCCTCCTTTCACCCCTCTCTCCTTCCTTACCCCCCTTTCCTTCCACCCCCCCTTCCCCCCCTCCTTCTCCATCTCCTTCCTTCACCCCCTTCTACCCCCTCTTCTTCCTTCCCCTTCCTCCCCTCCTCCTTCCCCCCTCTCCTTCCTACCCGGCTCTTTCCTTCCCGACCTCTCCTTCACCCTCTCTCCGTCCCTCTTCCTTACCCCACCTCTCCTTCCCCATCTCCTTTCTTCCCCTTTCCTTCCCCACATCTCCTTCCATCCCCTCTCCTTCCCCCTCTCCACCTTCCCCTCCTCCTTCCCCATCTCCTTCCTTTCGCCTTCCTTCCCCTCTCATTCCGTCCTCCTTCCTTCCCCCTCCTTCCCCCATCTGCTGCTTTCCCCCCTCTACTTCCCCCATCTCCTTCCTCCCCCTCCCTCACCCCCTCTCCTTCCTTCCCCCACCTTCACCCCCCTCTCCTTCCGTCTCTCCCATATCCGTTCTTCGCCCTCTCCTTCTTCCCCCTCTCCTTCCCCCCCTCCAACCCCCCAACTCCAACCCCTCTCCCATCCCCCCATCTCCTTCCCCCACTCCTTCCCCCCCCATCCCTCCAACCCCCACTCCCATTCCACCCACCCATCCCCCCCTCCTTCCCCCATCCTTCCCCCACCATCCCCCTCCTCCACCCCATCCTTCCCACCACCACCCCCTCCATCCCCCTACCTACCCCCTTCCTAACCCCCACAATCCCCCCTCTCCTTCCCCCCTCCTCTACCCCATCCTTCCCCCTCCATCCCCCCTCTCCTTCCCCCTTCCTTATCCCCCTCCTTCCCCCACTCTCCTTCCCCCCTCCTTCCTACCCATTCCTTCCCCCCTCCCCCTTCCTTCCCCCTCTCCCCTACCCACCTTCCCCCATCTCCCCCTCCTCCCAACCCCACCTCTCCCCACACCCTTCCCCCCCTCCCTCCATCCCTTCCTTCCCCTCTCCTCCTTCCCCCCATCTCCTTCCTTCCTCCTTCCCCCTCTCCTTCCCCCCTCCTCCCCCTCTCCATCCCCCACTCAACCTTCCCCTCTCCTTCCCCAACCCTTCCCCCTCTCCTTCCCCCCCTCTCCTTCCCCCCTCACCTTCCCCCCTCTCCTCCCCCCTTCCTCCCCCATCTCTTCCCTTCGCCCCCTCCCTTACCCCCTCTCCTTCCCCATCTCCTTCCTTCCCCCCCTCCTACCCCCCTCCTTCCCCCTCTCCTTCCTTCCCCCACTCCTTCACCCTCCTTCCCCCATTACCCCATCGCCTTCCATCCCCCATCTCCTTCCATCCCCCAACTCCTACCCCCCTCCTTCCCCCATAACCCCATCGCCTTCCTCCCCATCTCCAACCCCCCACCCCTTCCCATCCCAACCCTCCCTCACCTCCCTTACCCCAATCTTCACCCCCTCCCTTCCATACCCTAACTTCCCCCCTCCTTCCCCCCTCTCCTTCACCCCCATCTCCTTCCTTCCCCCTTCCTTCCCCCCTCCTCCCCTCCTTCCCATCTCCGTCCTTCCCCCTTCTTCCCCCCCTCCTTCCCCCCTCTCCTTCCTTCCCCCTTCCCCCCCTCCATCTCCCCCCTCTCCTTCCTTCCCCAGCTCTTTCCTTCCCCCCTCTCTCCTTCACCCCTCTCTCCTCCTCCTTCCTTCCCCGCCCTCTCTTCCACTCTCTCTCCATCCCTCTTCCTTACACCACCTCTCCTTCCCCCATCTCCTTCTTCCCACTCTCGTTCCCCCCATCTCCTACCTTCCCCCCCTCTCCTTCCCCACCCTCTCCTTCCCCTCCTCCTTCCCCCCTTCCCCCATCTCCTTCCCCCCTCTCCTTTCCCCTTCCTTCCCCCTTCTCCTTCCCCCCTCTCCTTCACCCCCCTCTCCTTCCTTCTCCCCATCTCCTTCCTCCCCCAACTCCTTCCATCCCCCATCTCCTGACCCCCTCCTTCCCCCTCTCCTTCCCCAACCTCCTTCCCCATCTCCTTCTTTCCCCCTTCCTTCCCCAACCTCCTTCCCCCCATCTCCTTACTTCCCCCTCTCTCTTTCCTCCCCCTCTCTCCTTCCTTCCCCTTCCTTCCCCCCTTTCCCATCTCCTTCCTCCTCCCCCTCTCCTTCCCCCATCTCCTTCCTTCCCCCTTCCTTCCCCTCCTCTCCTTACTTCCCCCTTCCTTCCCCCCATCTCCTTCCCAATCCCCTTCCTTCCCCTTCCTTCCCCACCCTCCTTCCCTCCATCTCCTTCCTTCCCCTCCTCTCCTTCCTTCCCCTTCCTTCCCCCCTTTCCCATCTCCTTCCTTCTCCCCCTCTCCTTCGCCCATCTCCTTACTTCCCCCTTCCTTCCCCCCCATCTCCTTCCCCAATCCCCTTCCTTCCCCTTCCTTCCCCACCCTCCTTCCCTCCATCTCCTTCCTTCCCCTCCTCTCCTTACTTCACCCTTCCTTCCCCCCATCTCCTTCCTTCCCCCTTGCTTACCCCCCCTCCTTCCCCAATCTCCTTCCTTCCCCCTTCTTTCCCCCCCTCCTTCCTTCCCCCTTCTTTCCCCCCTCTCCTTCCTTCCCCCTTCATTACCCCCCTCCTTCCCCCTCTCCTTCCCCCATCTCTTTCCTTCCCCCTTCCTCCCCCCTCGTTACCCATCTCCTTCCTTCCCCCCCTCCTCCCTCAATCTCCTTCTTCCCCATCTCCTTTTTCCCCCCCCTACTTCCCCCTCCTTCCTTCACCCTTCCTTCCCCCCCTCCTTCACCCCCAGCTCCTTCCTTGCCCCCTCTCCTTCCCCTCCGCCTTCCTTCCCCCCTCCTTCACCCCTCTCTCCTTCCCCCTCTCCTTCCCCTGCATCCCCTTCCTTCCCCCTCCTTCCCCCCTCTCTCCTCCCCATCTCCTTTCTTCCCACCTTCCTCCACTGTCCTTCCCCCGCTCCTTCCTTCCCCCTTCCTTGCCCCCTCCCTCCCCTGTCCTTCCCTCCCATCTCCTTCCTTCCTCCCTCCTTTCACCCCTCTCTCCTTCCTTACCCCCCTTTCCTTCCACCCCCCTTCCCCCCCTCCTTCCCCCATCTCCTTCCTTCACCCCCTTCTACCCCCTCTCCTTCCTTCCCCCTTCCTCCCCTCCTCCTTCCCCCCTCTCCTTCCTACCCCGGCTCTTTCCTTCCCCGAACTCTCCTTCCACCCTCTCTCCGTCCCTCTTCCTTACCCCACCTCTCCTTCCCCCATCTCCTTTCTCCCCTTTCCTTCCCCACATCTCCTTCCATCCCCTCTCCTCCCCCCTCTCCTACCTTCCCCTCCTCCTTCCCCCATCTCCTTCCTTTCGCCTTCCTTCCCCCCTCTCATTCCGTCCTCCTTCCTTCCCCCCTCCTTCCCCCATCTGCTGCTTTCCCCCCCTCTACTTCCCCCATCTCCTTCCTCCCCCCTCCCTCACCCCCCTCTCCTTCCTTCCCCCCTCCTTCACCCCCCTCTCCTTCCGTCTCTCCCATATCCGTCCTTCGCCCATCTCCTTCTCTTTCCCCCTCTCCTTCCTTCCCCCCTCCCCCCCTCTCCTTCTCCCTCTCCTTCCCCCATCTCCTTCCCCTCTCCTTCCCCCCATCTCCTTCCCCTCTCCTTCCCCCTTCCTTCCCCCTTCCTTCCCTCCTCATTCCCCCCTCCTTCCCCCATCTCCTTCCCCCTTCCTTCCCCCTTCCCCCACACCCCCCACCTTCCCCCTCTCCTTCCCCCCTCTCTTTCCCCGCTCTCCTTCCCCCTTCCTTCTCCCTTCCTTAACCCCCTCATTTCCCCCTCTCCTTCCCCCCTCTCCTTTCTTCCCCATTTCCTTCCCCCCTCTCCTTCCCCCCTCTCTCCTTCCCCCTTCCTTATCCCCTCTCCTTCCCCCTCTCTCCTTCCCCCGTCCTTACCCCCCATCCTTCCCCCATCTCCTTCCTTCCCCCTCTCCTTCCTTACCCATTCCTTCCCCCCCTGCCCCCTCTCTTTCCCCCACTCCTGCCTTCCCCCCCTCTCCTCCCCATCTCCTTCCTTCCCCATTTCCTTCCTTCCCCCTCTCCTTCCTTCCCCTTCCTTCCCCCTCTCCTCCTTCCCCCCATCTCCTTCCTTCCTCCTTCCTTCCCCCTCTCCTTCCTTCCCCCCTCCTTCCCCCTCTCCTTCCCCCATCTCCTGCCTTCCCCCCTCTCCTTCCCCATCTCCTTCCTTCCCCTATCTCCTTCCCCCCTCTCTCCTTCCCCCTTCCTTACCCCTTCTCCTTCCCCCCTCTCCTTCCCCCATCTGCTTCCTTTCGCCCCCTCTCCTTACCCCCTCTCCTTCCCCCATCTCCTTCCTTCCCCCCCTCCTACCCCCCTCCTTCCCCCATCTCCTTCCCTTCCCCCATCTCCTTCCCCCTCCTTCCCCCCATTTACCCCATCGCCTTCCTTCCCCCATCTCCTTCCTTCCCCCAACTCCTACCCCCCTCCTTCCCCCATTAACCCCATCGCCTTCCTTCCCCCATCTCCTTCCCTCCTCCCCTTCCCCCATCTCCTTCCCTCCTCTCCTTCCCCCCTCCTTCCCCCTCTCTCCTCCCACCACCCCTCCTCTCCCCCTCTCCTTCCCCACTCTCTCCTTCCCCCTTCTTTCCCCCCTCCTTCCCCATCCCCTTCCTTCCCCCTTCCTTCCCCCCTCCTTCCATCCTCCTTCCTTCCCCTCTCCTTCCCACCCTCTCCTTCCCCCCATCTCCTTCCTTCACCCTTCCATCCCCCTCTCCTTCCTTCCCCCTTCCTTCCCCCCTCCTTCCCCCTCCTTCCCCCATCTCCTACATTCCTTCCCTCCTTCCCCGATCTCGTTCCTTCCCTCATATCTCCTTCCTACCCCCCTCCTTCACCCCCTCTCCTTCCTTACCCCCATTCTTCCCACCCCCCTCCTTCCTCCCCCCTCCTTCCTTCCACCCCTTCCTTCCCCCGCCCCCTCCTTCCCCATCTCCTTCCTTCCCCCCTCCCTCCCTCCTCACCTCCTTCCCCCTCATTTTCCCCTCACCTTCCTTCTCCCCTCCTTCCCCCCTCTCTTTCCCCCCTCTCCTTCCCCCATCTCCTTCCTTACCCCCATCTCCTTCCTCCCCCCCTCCTTCCCCCAACTCCTTCCTTCCACCCCATCTCCTTCCTCCCCCCTCTCCTTCCCCCATCTCCTTCCTTCCCCCATCTCCTTCCTCCCCCCCTCTCCTCCCCCATCCTTTCCCGCCATCTCCTTCCTTCCACCCATCTCATTCGTTCCCCCATCTACTTCCTGCCCCTCCTCTCCTATTCCCCTCCTTCCTCATCCCCTTCCTTTCCCCCATCTCCTTCCTTCCCCCATCTCCTTCCTTCCCCCATCTCCTTCCCCCATCACCATCCCCCATTCTCCCCCCCTTCCTTCCCCCTTCTCCTTCCCCCCTCTCTCCTTCCCCCCTCCTCTCTCCTTCACGATTCCTTCCCACCTCTACTTCCCCCATCTCCTTCCTTCCCTTCCTTCCCCGTTTCCTTCCTTCCGCCTTCCTTTCCCCTCCTTCCCCCTCCTCTCTCTCCCCCCCTCTCCTTCCCCATCTCCTGCCTTCCCCCCTCTCCTTTCCCCATCTCCTTCCTCCACCCCTTCACTCCCTCTCCTTCCTTTCCCCCCTCTCCTTCCTCCGCCCCTTCACCCCTCTCCTTCCTTCCCCCATCTCCATCCTTCCCCCTTCCTTCCCCTTCCTTCCCCATCTCCTACCTTCCCCCTTCCTTTCCCCCCCTCTCCTTACCGCCTTCCCCCATCTCCTTCCTTCCCCCTTCCTTCCCCCTCTCCTTCCTTCCCCCTTCCTTCCCCCTCTCCTTCACCCCACTCCTTCCCCATCTCCTTCCTTCCCCCTTCCTTCTCTCGCCCCATCCTTCCCTCACCCCCTCTCCTTCCTCCCCTCATCTCATTCCCTCACCCCCTGTCCTTCCTCCCCCTCTCCTTCCTTCCCCCTCTCCTTCCTTCCCCCTCCTTCCCCATCCCCTTCCTTCCCCCCTCTCCTTCCTCCCCTCCATCCCCTCAATCTCATTCCCCCTTCCCCCAATCTCCTTCCTTCCCCCCTCTCCTTCCCCCTTCCTTCCCCACCTCTCCCTCCCCAACACCTTCCTACCCCCCTCCTTCCCCACCCTTTCCCCCTCTCCTTCCCCGCCATCTCCTTCCTTCTGCCCCCTCTCCTTCCCCCCTCCTTCACTCCCTCTCCTTTCTTTCCCCCCCTCTCCTTCCTCCGCCCCTTCACCCCTCTCCTTCCTTCCCCCATCTCCATCTTTCCCCCTTCCTTCCCCCTTCCTTCCCCATCTCCTTCCTTCCCCCTTCCTTCCCCCTCTCCTTCCTTCCCCCTTCCTTCCCCCTCTCCTTCACCCCCCCTCCTTCCCCCATCTCCTTCCTTACCCCTCATCTCCTTCCTTCCCCCTTCCTTCTCTCGCCCCATCCTTCCCTCACACCCTCTCCTTCCTCCCCTCATCTCCTTCCCTCACCCCTGTCCTTCCTCCCCCCTCTCCTTCCTTCCCCTCTCCTTCCTTCCCCCTCCTTCCCCATCCCCTTCCTTCCCCACTCTCCTTCCTCCCCTCCATCCCCTCAATCTCATTCCCCCTTCCCCCAATCTCCTTCCTTCCCCCCTCTCCTTCTCCCCTTCCTTCCCCACCTCTCCCTCCCCAACACCTTCCTACCCCCCCTCCTTCCCCACCCTTTCCCCTTCTCCTTCCCCGCCATCTCCTTCCTTCTGCCTCCTCTCCTTCCCCCCTCCTTCCCCCCTCTCCTTCCCCCCTCTCTCCTTCCCCCCTCCTTCCCCATCTCCTTCCTCCCCCTCTCCTTCCTCCCCCTCTCCTTCCCCCCTCCTTCCCGCCAATCTCCTTCCTTCTCTCCGTCTCCTTCCCCCTTCTTCACCGCCTCCTTCCCCCCTCCTTCCCCTCTCCTTCCCTCCCATCATCTTCCTTCCCCCCATTTCCTTCCTTCCCCCACATCTCCTTCCTTCCCCCATCTCCTTCCCCCCTCCTTCCCCCCTTCCCCCCATCTCCTTCCTCTCCCCATCCCCTACTCCCCCTACTTCCCCCTCTCCTTCCCCCCTCTCCTTACCCCTTCTTTCCCCTTCCTACCCCCTCCTTTCCCCCTCCTTTCCCCCTCTCCTTCCCCCATCCTCTTCCCCATCCCCTTTCCCCTCTTCTTCCCCCTTCCTTCCGCCTTCCTTCCCCCCTCTCCTTCCCCCCTCTCTCCTTTCCCCTGCTCTACTTCCCCCTCTCTCCTTCCCCCCTCTCCTTTCCCCCATCTCCTTCAGCCCCTCTCCTTCCCCTTCCTTCCCCCTTCTCCTTCCCCCCTCACTCTTTCCCCCTTCCGCCCCCCCCTCCTTCCCCCCTCTCTCCTTCCCCCTTCCTTGCCCCCGCCTCCTTCCCCCTCTCTCCTTCCTCTTACCTTCCCCCCTTCTCCTTCCCCTCTCTCCTTCCCCCTTCCTTCCCCTCCTCTCTTTCTCCCCTCTCTCCTTCCCCCTTCTCCTTCCGCCTCTCTCCTTCCCCCTTCCTTCCCCCCTCTCCATCCCCCCTCTCTCCTTCCCCCTCCCTTCCACCCTCTCCTTCCCCCATTCTCTCCTTCCCCCTTCCTTCCCTCCTCCTTCCCCCCTCTCTCCTTCCCCCTTCCTTCCTCCCCTCTCCTTCCCCACTCTCTCTTCACCCTTCCTTCCCCCTCTCCTTCCCCCCATCTACTTCCCCATCTCCTTCCCCTTCCTTCCCCATCTCTGCCCCCGCTCTCCTTCCCCCCGCTCTCCTTCCCCTGCTCTCCTTCCCCATCTCCTTCCCCCTCTCCTTCCCCCCATCTCCTTCCCCCCCTCTCCTTCGCCCTTCCTTCCCCCTCCCTTCCCCCCCTCTCCTTCCCCACTCTCACCTCCCCCTTCCTTCCCCTCACCTTCCCCCACTGTCCAACCCCCAACCAACCCCCTTCCTTCCCCTCTCACCTTCTCCTACCTTCCCCCCTTCTCCTTCACCCCTCTCACCATCCCCACTTCCTTCCCCACCCTCCTTCCCCCTCTCTCCTTCCCCCCTCTCTCCTGCCCCTCTCCTTCCCTCCTCTCCTTCCCCCTTCCTTCCCCCCTCTCCTTTCCCCCTCTCCAACCCCCATCTCCTTCCTTCCCCCTCCTTCCCTCATTCCTTCAACCTTCCATCCCCCCACCTTCCCCTCTCTCTCCTTCCCCCGCTCTCCTTCCCTCTTCCTTCCCCCCTCTCTTTCCCCCCTCTCTCCTTCCTCCTTCCTTGCCCCCACTCCTTCCCCCCTCTCTCCTTCCTCCTTCCTTGCCCCCTCTCCTTCCACCCTCTCTCCTTCCCCCTCTCCTTTCCCCTTCCTTCCCACCTCTCCCTTCCCCCTTCCTTCCCCTCTCCTTCCCCACTCTCTCTTCCCCCATCCTTCCCCCTTCCCCTTCCTTCCCCCTTCTCCTTCCCCTTCCTTCCCCCTCTCCTTACCCCCTCTCTCCTTCCCCCTTCCTTCCCCCTTCTCCTTCCCCCCCTCTCTCATTCCCACTTCCTTCCCCATCTCCTTCCCCCCCTCTCCTTCCCCACTCCTTCCCCCTCTCCTTTCCCCTTCGTTCCCCCACTCCCTTCCCCTTCTTCCCCCCTCTCCTTCCCCCTTCCTTCCCCCCTCTCCTTTCCCTCTCTCTCTTTCCCCCTTCCTTCCCCTTCCCCCTTCCTTCCCCCCTTCTCCTTCCCCTTCCTTCCCCCCTCTCCTTACCCCCTCTCTCCTTCCCCCTTCCATCCCTCCTCTCCTTCCCCCCTCTCTTCTTCCCCTTCCTTCCCCATCTCCTTCCCCCCCTCTCTCCTACCCCTCTCCTTCCCCCTCTCCTTCCCCTTTGTTCCCCCACTCCTTTCCCCTTCTTTCCCCCTCTCCTTCCCCCTTCCTTCCCCCTCTCCTTCCCCTCTCTCTCTTTCCCCCTTCCTTCCCCCTTCCCCCTTCCTTCCCCCTCCTCCCTCCCCCTTCCTTCCCATTTCCTTCCCCCACTCATCTGCTTCTCCCTTCCTTCCCCCTTCTTTCCCATCTCCTTCCCCCTTCCTTCTCCCCTCCTTCCCCCCCATCGCCTTCCCCCATCTCCTTCCTTCCCCCATCTCCTTCCCCCCATCACCTTCCCCCATCGCCTTCCTTCCCCCATCTCCTTCCCTCCTCTCCTTCCACCCACCTTCCCCCCTCCTCCTCCCACCCCCCCCCCACTCTCCTTCTCCCTCCTCTCCCCCTCTCCTTCATCACCTCTCCTTCCCCCTACACTCTCCCCCTCCCTCTTCCCCCTCACCTTCCCCCATCCCTACTTCCTCCTTCCTTCCCCCTCTCCTTCCGTCCTCCTTCCTTCCCCCCTTCACCCCTCCTTCCCCCCTCTCCTTCCCCTCTCTCTCTTTCCCCCTTCCTTCCCCCTTCCCCCTTCCTTCCCCCTTCTCCTTCCCCCTTCCTTCCCATTTCCTTCCCCACTCATCTGCTTCTCCCTTCCTTCCCCCCTTCTTTCCCCATCACCTTCCCCTTCCTTCTCCACTCCTTCCCCCATCTCCTTCCCCCATCGCCTTCCCCCATCTCCATCCTTCCCCCATCTCCTCCCCTCCTCTCCTTCTCCCCTCCTTCCCCCTCTCTCCTCCCACCACCCCTCCTTCCCCCCACTCTCCTTCTCCCTTCCTTCTCCCCCTCGTCCTTCATCACTCTCTCCTTCCCCCTTCTTTCCCCCACTCCTTCCCCCATCCCCTTACTTCCCCCTTCCTTCCCCCTCTCCTTCCGTCCTCCTTCCTTCCCCTCTCCTTCCCACCATCTCCTTCCCCCCTCCTTCCTTCCCACTTCCTTTCCCCTCCTTCCCCCCTCCTTCCCCCATCTCCTTCCTTCTCTCCTATCTCCTTCCTCCCCCCTCCTTCACCCCCCTCTCCCTCCTTCCCCCATCCTTCCCATTCCCCTCCCTCCCTCCTCCCCTCCTTCCCCCTCTCATTTCCCCCTCACCTTCCTTCCCCCCTCGTTCCCCCCTCTCTTTCCCACCTCTCCGTCCCCCATCTCCTTCCTTCCCCCCATCTCCTTCCTCCCCCCCTCTCCTCCCCCATCCTTTCCCGCCATCTCCTTCCTTCCACCCATCTCCTTCGTTCCCCATCTACTTCCTCCCCTTCCTCTCCTACCCCCCTCCTTCCCCATCCCCTTCCTTTCCCCATCTCCTTCCTTCCCCCATCTCCTTCCTTCGCCCATCTCCTTTCCCCCATCACCATTCCCTCATTCTCCCCCCCTTCCTTCCCACTTCTCCTTCCCCCTCTCTCCTTCCCCCCTCTCTCCTTCCCCCCTCTCTCCTTCCCCCCTCCCCCTCTCTCTCCTTCACGATTCCTTCCCCCCTCTCCTTCCCCCATCTCCTTCATTCCCTCCCTTCCCCTTTTCCTTCCTTCCGCCTTCCTTTCCCCTCCTTCCCCTCCTCTCCTTCCCCATCTCCTGCCTTCCCCCCTCTCCTTTCCCCATCTCCTTCCTCCGCCCCTTCACCCCCTCTTCTTCCTTCCCCCATCTCCATCCTTCCCCCTTCCTTCCCCCCTCCTTCCCCATCTCCTTCCTTCCCCCTTTCTTCCCCCTCTGCTTCCCCCCCTTCCCCATCTACTTCCTTCCCCCTTCCTTCCCCCTCTGCTTCCTTCCCCCTTCCTTCCCTCGCCCCTTCCTTCCCTCGCCCCCTCTCTTTCCTCCCCTCATCTCCTTCCCTCACCCCCTGTCCTTCCTCCCCCTCCTTCCTCCCCCCTCCTTCCCCCATCTCCTTCCTTTCCCCCTCCTTCCCCCCTCCTTCCCCACCTCTCCTTCCCCACCTCCTTCCTTCCCCCCCTCCATCCCCCCTCTTTCCCCCTCTCCTTCCCCGCCATCTCCTTCCTTCCGCCCCCTCTCCTTCCCCCCTCCTTCCCCATCTCCTTCCTTCCGCCCCCTCTCCTTCCCCACTTCCTTCCTTCCCCCCTCCTTCCCCCCTCTTTCCCCCTCTCCTTCCCGCCAATCTCCTTCCTTCCCTCCCTCTCCTTCCCCCTTCTTCCCCCCCTCCTTCCCCACCTCTCCTTCCCCACCTCCTTCCTTCCCCCCTCCTTCCCCCTCTCCTTCCCTCCCATCATCTTCCTTCCCCCCATCTCGTTCCTTCCCCCATCTCATTCCCCCCTCCTTCCCCCTTCCCCCATCTCCTTCCTCTCCCCATCCCCTTCTCCCCCTCTTTCCCCCCTCTCCTTCCCCCCATCTACTTCCCCCCTCTCCTTACCCCTTCCTTCCCCCTTCCTTCCCCCCTCCTTTCCACCCTCCTTTCCCCCTCTCATTCCCCTCCATCCTCTTCCCCCATCCCCTTCCCCCTCTCCTTCTACCTTCCTTCCGCCTTCCTTCCCCCCTCTCCTTTCCCCCTCTCTCCTTTCCCCTGCTCTCCTTCCCCCCTCTCTCCTTCCACCCTCTCCTTTCTCCCCTCACTCTTTCCCCCTTCCGTCCCCCTCTCCTTCCTCCCTCTCTCCTTCCCCCTTCCTTCCCCCTCCCTCCTTCCCCCTTCCTTCCTCTCCTCTCTTTCTCCCCTCTCTCCTTCCCCCTTCCTTCCCCCTTCTCCTTCGACCCACTCCTTCCCTTTTCCGTCCCCCCTTCTCCTTCCCCCCTCACTCTTTCCCCCTTCCGTCCCCCCTCTCGTTCCCCCCTCTCTCCTTCCCCCTTCCTTCCTCCTCCCTCCTTCCCCTTCCTTCCTCTCCTCTCTTTCTCCCCTCTCTCCTTCCCCCTTCCTTCCCCCTTCTCCTTCCCCCCTCTCTCCTTCCCCCTTCCTTCCCCCCTCTCCATCCCCCCTCTCTCCTTCCCCCTTCCTTCCCCCCTCTCCTTCCTCCCCCCTTCCTTCCCCCCTCTCCTTCCCCCTCTCTCCTTCCCCCTCCTTCCCCCCTCTCTCCTTCCCCCTTCCTACCCCCTCTCCTTCCCCACTCTCTCCTTCCCCCTTCCTTCCCCTCTCCTTCCCCCTCTCTCCTTCCCATCTCCTTCTCCCCTCTCTCCTGCCCCTCTCCTACCCCCCATCTCCTTCCCCCATCTCCTTCCCCCCTCTCCTTTCCCCCATCTCCTTCTCCCCCATCTCCTTCCCCCTTCCTTCCCCGCTATCTCCTTCCCCCTTCCTTCTGCCCATCTCTTTCCCCTTTCCTCCCCCATCTCCTTCCTCCTTCCTTCCCCCTCTCCTTCCCCCCTCTCTCCGTCCCCTCTCCTTCCCCCCTCTCCTTCCCCCTTTCTTCCCCTTCTCCTTTCCCCCTCTCCTTCCCCCTCTCTCCTTCCCCTCTATTTCCCCCTCTCCTTCCCCCCTCCTTCCCCCTTTCTTCCCCTTCTCCTTTCCCCCCTCTTCCCCCCTCTCTCCTTTCCCTCTATTTCCCCCTCTCCTTCCCCCCTCTCTCCTTCCCCTCTCCTTCCCCCCCCTCCTTCTCCCCTCCTTCCCCCTATCTCCTTCCCCCTTCCTTCACCCTTATCTCCTTCCCCCTTCCTTCCCCCATCTCCTTCCCCCTTCCTTCCGCCCATCTCTTTCTCCCTTCCTGCCCCCCATCTCCTTCCCCCTTCCTTCCCCCCTCTCCTTCGCCCCTATCTCCTTCCCCCTTCCTGCCCCCCATCTCCTTCCCCCTTCCTTCCCCCCTCTCTTTCCCCCCATCTACTTCCCCCGTCCTTCTCCCCCTCTCCTTCTCCACCTTTCCTTCTCCCCCTCTCCTTCCCCCCTCTCTCCTTCGCCCCCGCTCTCCTTCCCCCCTCTCTCCTTCCCCCGCTCTCGTTCCCCCTTCGTTCCCCCTCTCCTTCCCCGTCTCTCCTTCCCCCTTCCTTCCCCCCTCTCCTTCCCCCCCTCTCCTTCCCCCTTCCTTCCCCCGCCTCCTTCCCCCTCTCTCCTTCCTCCTTCCTTCCCCCTTCTCCTTCTCCCCTCTATCCTTCCCCCTTCCTTTCCCCCTCTCCTTTCCACCCTCCCTCCTCCCCCTCCTTCCCCCTTCCCTCCCCCCCTCACCTTCCCTGCTCCTTCCCCCCCCCTCAATCTTATCCCTCTATCACTCCCTCCTTCCCCCACTCTCTCTCTGTGAATCTTGTGTTCTTTTACCCCTTTGTCTCAAAACAATCACCTTGTGCTGCAAAATATTTCCATCTCCCCCACTTCAAATACCCATGATTCACATTGCTGTGTGTGGGACGGTTTTATTTGTTTAAAATATCAACAAAAGAAGCTGGAGAGGGTGTGAGAGAGGGGACAGAGAGAGAGAGAGAGAGAGAGAGAGAGAGATCCCCTCCCAGATACTTAGGGATTGGGCCAACCTGGGTCTTATTTATGGGATTATCACATTTGGTCACCCTTCTTGCAATGTAGGCCACTCTGTAAGTGGTTTGAGACACAGCAAGATCCCACAAGTAGTGTTACTTTGATATTAGAACAAGTCTTTGGGTAGAGTTTCTCATTTAAGGTTTTAATTCCCTCTTTGGGGGAGTCCTGTCTGTCAGACACTCACTGGGGATTGATGTGTTGGTGTCAAATCCCAGGGCCCCAGTTATTTTAACCCCACTCTTCAAACCTGTTTTAAAACCAACAGGGCCACAATGTGACAGGAACCAGTTTACCAGATGCCCCTAAAACCCGGAGTCCCGAAAAGGAGATTAATCCTTGAGGTAAATAAACACAGAATCCCGCCCACACAGTGCAGCTTATCAAACAGGCCTCAGGCCTCAGGACCGTGTCCCCTCTGGAGAAAGCTGTTGTTCAAAGTTATCCTGATCTTAAAGTTTCTCTCTTTGAATCTTCAAGTGGCCCGTGGGAGGAAAGAGACAGCATTAGTTGAAAGGAGGAACATCATTACAGAATGATTGCACAGCAAGATCCCTGGTTTTCCTCTCTCAGTGACACAGACAATCTCTCAGCAACATCCAAACACAAATATATCGGGCGATGAGCTGCATTTTTATGCGAAAGCCTTGGAAAAATTTTGAAATGATGGGTGAGCTGATTAAAACACTCACTGCCTGCAATGGTAGTATTGGGGGAGTTGGTGCACAGCAAGATCCCACATGCTACAATGCAGCAGCAGCTAATCACTCTGACCATTTCCCCCCTCTGTGACGCTGCTTCAGTTTAATTATTTCCTGTCACCCTCAGAATCAAACATTGCAGCGACTTCACAATCTCAAAATGTCTCTCCCTCTCTCTCCCCTTCTGTTTCCCCTGCTCTCTCGATTTTTTTAAACGTTTCTCTCACTCTCTTTCTCTCACTGTTGAATTTTCTCATCCTGCCCTCTCGATAACCCACATCACTCTGACTTTATGAGAACTCTTCAGAGAGGGTCACAGCATTTGGGTTTTAATTCTCCCCTCGGGGAGTCCTGCCTCTCAGATCCTGGGGATTGATATTCCTTAACCCCAGGCTTGAAATCTGTTTTAAAAATGACAGGACCACAATCTGACAGGAGCCAGTTACCCAGAGGCCCCTAAAACCCAGGGTCCCCCCCAGAGGAGATTAAACCTCGGGGTAAATAAACACACAACTCACGTGGGCCCCCACGGGGTGCAGCCTGTCAACCAGGCCTCAGGCCTCAGGCCCGTGCTCCCCCTGTGGAGATTGTTCTTTCCTGGCCTCGAACATTTTGGATCTTCACATTGCAGCTTTCCAAAGTTCCTCGGGATAAAAGAGAGAAAAGATTAGTTGAAAGGGGAAGCGAGAGCATTTTGAAGGCAAGTTACACAGCAAGATCCCAGGGTTAAAAGCACCCCTGCCCATCCCCAATGTATTAATGTATCTAACACAGTCAGCAGTTAGGATGGAACATGGTGTGGGAGCAGATCTTCCCAGGGATTGGAGGAGGATAGTGAGGGAAAGGCATCAGATTCTTACACTCTGCAGTGACCTGGGATCAATTGCCTTTTACTGAAAACAGTTCCCAACTTGTATGTGCCTGCAGCTCCCTCCAGTCTGAAAACCCTCATTCCCCTCGATCCTGTCTCCTGTCTCTGAGCCAATGGTGTCGTCATTCTGTTACTGACCCTTCAGTCCCACTGGGATCATTTTTTCTCACCTTCTCTCATCCACGTGAAGGAATTGGACCCTGACAATTCCATTTACACTGTCTCCCATCAATCTTCATAGGATCCATATCACAGAGGTTCGACAGTGTTCCCAGCAAACACTCCCAGGGCAGAGGGAGCACAGGGTTCCATACAACGTAAAGCTCCCATTAAACTGTCCCTATTTAAATCCCCAGGGCAGGTAGAGAATGGGGTCAGATACAGAGTAAATCTGCAGCATTTCAAATTCCCAGGCCATTTTGATCTCGGCGTTAGGTACTGATTAAATCTCCCACTTCCCCCATCCTGTTCACATCAAACTCAATCAGGATAGCTCCATCACTGGGTTACATACAGAGGATGTGTCTGTTTGGATTTCAGCCCCAATCCAGTTGGTGATGATCACGGCCTTGTTAAGTGTGTTTGGGAATGGGGAGGGAGCTGGGAGCAGGGTGATGGTGGGATAGTTGGGAGCAGAGCTGCCTTCCAAGCAATTGACCCGGGTCTGATTCCCGGTCATTGCAGTGTTGCGGTTTGCAAGCAGCTTTTAAAAGGAAATGCACGAGAATGAACCGAAGAAATAAATCTTTCATTTCGTGATAAAATGGATCTCTCAGATTGCTCCTTGCTTTTCCTGGCGATGGTTCCTGTGAATTGCAGTGTGGAACCGGGCAGCATTGCTCGGCATCTCGGAAGCTTTCCCCTCTGCTGCTTCCCATTTCTTATTGAAATATTGGGTACAGCACAAGGATGGGTTTGTTTTGTTCGAAAAGTGAGAGACTGCTCCTGTCAGGAACCTGAAATAATTACAGAAGCCGCTGGAAACACTGAACAGTTCCAACAGCTTCTGTAGTGGTGGGGAGGGAGGGTTAATGTGTCAAATCTACACAAGGATAAAATAAACTCCAGCCTCAAAACAATCAGAAATCCTGACTCTGCAAACATCCTTGTAAATCTTTTCTGAATCTTTACAAGTTTCACCCCATTCTCCCGATAGCAGAAAAACCAGAATTGTGTGGTTTATGCAATGTTACTATATCCAAACAGTTGCTGTTTATAGTTAAATAATGTTCATTTAGTTCAGGTTTCCAATCGAGTTCGGTTTGTCCAATCTTTCTTCCTTATGTTTGTGTTCCAACGATAGTGTGGAGTAAAGTGTGTTTTGATCCAAGCCTGGCAGTTTGACCAATCACATTGTAACGCCTTAGACTTCCCTTCAGGAAATCAGGAAAAGGGGTCGAGACCATTTCCTTAAGGCAGAGGAGTTTGGTCTGGTTCAGAACATCCTCAATGTCATCAATCCATGTCCCTCCAGCCCTGAGCAATGATGTTTACAGATTAATGGAGGATACACAGACACATTCATCGGGATTATCTTGGACAGGAGTCATTTGGGAATGATATTCCTCAGACCATCAACTCTCAGCTCGGTCAAGGATAAAGGCCAGGAATCCGTCCCAATTGGGAAACAGCCCATTTCCCGGGAGACTGAGAGGTCACTAACAGAGTGGGAGCTGGAGAGTCAGGAACAGAATAACAAGGACAGTCCGCTCTGTTCACTGACCCTTCACCCCTCAGTGAATCCAGTGTCAGGAATGACTGCTATTAGTCAGACTGATAGAATGTGATCAGATACACACACTGTCCTTCCACATCATCAATATCTCCCAGCTCCCACCCTGTCTCAGCTCATCTGTCCCTCTGCCATCTTCAATATTTTAATCGGGGCAGCATTAAGTGCCGTGCTTTGAGCTGAGCTGTCTTACCTTCTGTACTCTCTCTCTAAACGGCTCCAATTCCCCCCTGATCCCTCTCCGGTTTAAGATGCTCCTTGACATCTACCCCAATGAATGAGGTAGACCGTCACCTGACCCAATATCCCCTTCGGTTGGTCAACATCTACTGTATTTAAAACAAGGATCTGCAGATCCTGGAGAGCTGACAGATAACACAGAAATTACTGGCGGGATTTAGTCGGAGGGGTATCATTTGTGGGAGAAATCCGAGTGAACCTCTAGAGTCCAGGGATTGTCCTTCAGAACTGAAGGGATCTGATGCTGATGCTGTCAGACCTGCTGAGCTCCCCCAGCAGTTTCTGTTTGTATTTCAGTCCCAATCCAATTGGTCCTGATCACGGCCTTGGGAATACCTTGCCAATTACTGGGAAAGGGTTGGATATGTCTCCTTCCCAGCAGTTAACCCGGGCTCGAACCCCTGCCATCGCACTGTTGCACTTTGAAAGCAATCTTAAACGGGGAAAAACGCCGAGATGGAATGAATGAGATTGGACTCTCCGAGGTTTCCCAAACATGGCCACATTAGGGGGACAGGGTGGGTCCCACCTGCTATTACATTCTCAGAGCTGGATTACAGGATTAGTGCCCATGTGCCTGACTGGGATAGTTCAGCTGAGACAAGATGCTCTGTTGAAATTCCCCAAGGTTCCTTCCAGAGCAGCTTCCAGACCCACGGCACTATCATGTGGAATGCTGAACACAGCAGATACACGGGAACACCACCAGGTGACAATTCCACATCAAGCCACACCCCATCCTGGCTTGGAAAAACATCTCAGTCCCACAAGTGCCATTGGTTGGAAATCCTGGAACTCCCTCCCTTACATCATTGTGGGTTTATCTGCACCAAATAAATGGCAGCAGTTCAAGGTAATAACTCACCGTCACCTTCACCAGAGCAATTATATCTGAGCAATCTGTGGGGACCCAGCGGCAATGACCCAAACACATTAATGAATGACAAAATAAAGCTCAGTATTTGGGACCCGTGTGCTCCAGGGCTGAGTATCTCAATAAATTGGGTCGATATTCCAGAAAATTAAAAGGTAGTTTCATTGGAATGTCTCAGATTGTGAAGAGGCTTGAGAGGGGAGATGCTGAGAAATTAATCCTGTTGGTCTGGGAATCTGAAACACAATAACACAGTCTCAGGAGTTGCTGGAAAAGCTCAGCAGGTCAGGCAGCATCTGTGCAGAGAAATCAGCGTTAATGTTTCAGCATCCGCAGTTCATTCGGGTTTGATTACCACCCTCTCAGGGTAAGGGGCAGGTTATTTGGGACTGAGATGAGGAGACAGCGTTTCACTCTAAGGCTCTGTCAGACCTGCTGAACTTCCCCAATAATTTCTTGTTTGGATTTCAGCCCCAATCCAGTTGGTGATGATCACGGCCTTGTTAAGTGTGTTTGGGAATGGGGAGGGAGCTGCTAGCAGGTTGATGGTGGGATAGTGGGGAGCAGAGCTGCCTTCCAAGCAGTTGACGCGGTTTCGATTCTTGGCCACCGCAGTGTTGTGGTTTGGAAACAGCACTTTAAAGGAAAGGTACCGGGATATAACCAGATCTGTCAGATTGCTCCTTGCTTTTCCTGGCGATGGTTCCTGTGAATTGCAGTGTGGAACCGGGCAGCATTGCTCGGCATCTCGGAAGCTTTCCCCTCTGCTGCTTCCCATTTCTTATTGAAATATTGGGTACAGCACAAGGATGGGTTTGTTTTGTTCGAAAAGTGAGAGACTGCTCCCGTCAGGAACCTGAAATAATTACAGAAGCCGCTGGAAACACTGAACAGTTCCAACAGCTTCTGTAGTGGTGGGGAGGGAGGGATAATGTGTCAAATCTACACAAGGATAAAATAAACTCCAGCCACAAAACAGAGTTCCTCAGTTTTACAAACATCCGTATGTCATTATTCTGAGCCATCAATTCCCCTTAAACCCTTCCAATGTGGAAGAGCGTCTTTCTGACTCTCACTTTGAGAGATGTCCCTCAGTGAGCTCCTCCATCATTCTTTCCATTTCACTGGGGACCCACTATCCGCAGTCTCCAATCAAATGACCTGAACTCAGACACACAGAGATCTTAAAGAGTGACACAATGCAAATAGGAAGTTGATTTCATTTCTGTTTCTGAGTCCAATCTTCACTCAGTGAGACAGAGTCAGGTATTCAAGGCTCAAACAAGAGCTGGATTCTGCTTCTGGTGATTGTCTTCATTCAGTGAGAAGGAGGGCCGTGGGCCAGAAGGAGCTCATCATTGTCCTTCGGGTTGTCTGCTCAGTCTGCAGCATTGCAGGCCGTGGGAGCAGGGCAGTGGGAAAGGTACCTCGTGTGGACTGCAATAGGACTTTCAACACATTGTCCCAGGTCAGTTACAGAGCTCCAGGAATTCTAAATGAGGATCGGAAAATGCATTGATTGAAGGAGGAGGATCAGGGAAACAGGATAAAGCTGATGAGATCAGCAGGATCTCTCGGTCTAACTCTGTACCATACTTTATTTTCTGCTTCATAAATCTGAATTTGGCCCATGTTCCTCTGAACCCTTTTTAATTCCTACACCCACTCTATTTTCTGCTTCATAAATCTACAATCCAGAGCACAACCCACTCAGAGCAATATAATTACAGAAACAAATCATTCAGTCCAACACATCCATGCTGAACTGATATCCGATGTCAATCTCATCCTATTTGTCAGAATTTGGCCCATGTTCCTCTGAACCCTTTTTAATTCCTACACCCACCCAGATACCTTTTAAATGTTGTAATTGTATCAGCCTCCACTACGTCCTCTGGCAGCTCATGCACACAGTGCCCTCTGCTTGAAAAATGTTCCCCTTAGGTCCCTTTTATGTTTCCCCTCTCAACTTTAACATATGCCATCTGCTTCTGGACTCCCCCACCACAGGGAAATCACCTTGCCTTTTTACCCTATTGAGGGTCCTTCATGATTTTGTGAACCTCTATAAGGTTACCCCTCAGCCACTGACGCTCCTGGGATAATGGTCTCAACCTATACAGTCTTACCCTCCAGCACAAACCCTCCACCCTTGGCAACATCCTTGTAAACCTTTTCTGAACCCTTTAAAGTTTCACAACACAGAGGAGGGAGTCCAGAATTGCACATTATATACCAAAAGTGGACGAACCAATACTGCAACATGACCTCCCAACTCCTTTACACAATTTACTGAGCAATAAAGACAAAAATGACAAACGCTTTCTTCACTGTCCTATTGAAATGTTAATCCACCTTCAACGATCTATGAAGCTCTACTCCAGCTCTATTTCTTCAGCAACATCCCTCGTCCCTTGCCATTAAGTGTATATATCCTGCTCTCTTTTGGTTCTCTAAAATGCAGCACCTCAGACTTATCTAAATTAATCTTCATCTGCCACTCCTCAGCCCAGTGGCCCATCGATCAAGATCCTGTTGAAATCTGAGATAATCATCTTCACTGTCCTCGACACCTCCAATTTTACTATCATCTGCAAACTTTCGGGTTGTCTGCTCAGTCTGCAGCATTGCAGGCCGTGGGAGCGGGGCAGTGGGACCATTCGTCCTATGGTCACATTGAAATCATTTATATAAATGACAAAACAACAGTGGACACAGCACCGATCCTTTGACACACCTCTGGTCACAGGGCTTCAGTCTCAAAAGCAACTCTCCCCATCACCCTCTATCTTCTACCTTTGGAAAAAGAAGTGTTGAAAGTATCAGTTAACTGGAGATTCAGATCAGTGCGTCAATAAATTAAAAGAAAAATGCAGGGCATCATTAATTGGAGAATTCATGCAGGTGCCATTTAAATTCAAAGTCGGAGAACTGGGGCAGGATAACACTCAGTGGGAGAATTAGTGCAGTTCCAGGATGTGTGCAGGATTGGGAAATGGGGAAAATAGCCATAAATAGAGTCATACAATCACAGAGATTTACAACACACAAACAGATAATTTGGTCCAATTTGTCCACGGCACAATTTAAGAATTCTGGCAGTGCTCCACTAAATTGCAGGGGGAATCATCGCAAGGAACTACTTCCTGGAGAATTGGGGAAGGGCTGATCGAAATGTGAGAAATGTAACAGGGCATCAGTTAATGGGAGAATTGGTGCAGTGTAACACTAAATGGGAGAATTCGGGCAGGACAATACTTGATGGGAGATTTAGAGTTGGACACCCCTAAATTGTTCGAGGACATCAGTCAGTATGAGGTTTGGTGTAAGGCAACACTGAGTGGAGAACTTGATCCGGACGTCAGTAATTGGGGGAAATGGTGCTGAGCAACACAGAATTGGAGAATTGGTGTGGGGTATCAGTAAATGAGAGACCTGGTACAGGGTGCTGATAACTTCGAGAATTGGAGCATATGGGGGAACACGGGCAGTGAATCAGTAAATAGGACAAATGTTTCAAAGGATTCGTGGTCCAGATTCAATAGAGTGCACCACGACATGGGAGCATTGATGTAGATCACCACTAAAGGGAAGAAATATATAGGATCGATAATTTGTAGATATGGTGCAGGGGTCGCAAAGATTAAAGGATTCTGGCAGCAGACTAGTAAATTGGAGAAGTGTTGGAGAGGAATAAAAAATGGAAGACCTGGCGCACAGTGGAGCCAAAATACAAAATGGGTGCATGGCACCAGTAAATGGGAGAATTAGTGTAGCGCACCTTTAAATGGTAAACCGGGCTCGGGCATCTGTAAATGGAAGAGTTAGAACAGGGGGATGAGCAAATGGGTGTTTTGGCGAGAATCAATAAATGGGAGATTTGGTGTACAGTGCCATTACTTTGGAAAACTGATGGAAGTGTTAATATATTAGAAAATTGGAGCACAGCTTGTCTAAATTGGGGAATAGGGGCAGGGAATCAATAAAAAGTGTTGCAAGTATCGGTAAATTGGAGATTCAGTTCAGTGCATCACTAAATGAAAACAATTCAGCAGGGCACCCGTATGTGGAAGAAGTGCATCAGGGAACAATTAATTGGAAGGAATTGATGCAGGGCAACAATAACTGGAGAATTCATGTCGGTGCCTTTAAATAGGGCAGGATAATACTCAATGGGAGAGTTGGTGCAGTTTCAGGATTTGTGCAGGATTGGTAAATGGGAGAAATGGTGCAGAGCAGCGGAGCCATAAACAGTCATACAATCATAGAGATGTACACCATGGAAACAGACACTTCAGTCCAACTTGTCTATGACTTAATTTTAGAATTCTGGCCGTGCTCCACAAAATTGGAGAATCATTGCAAGGAACGACTAAATGGAAGAATTGGGCAAGGGCTAATCGAAATAAGAGAATTTGGAACGGGGCATCTGAGATTGTCAAATTAGTGCAGTTAGAACCGAATGGGATAGTTTCAGTTTCCCAGTGAATGGGAGAATTGGTGCAGTGTAGCACTAAATGTGAGAATTGGGACATGACAATACTTGATGTGGGAATGAGAGTAGGGCACCCCGAAATTGGGCGAGAGCATCAGTCAGTATGAGGATTGGTGTAAGGCAAAGCGGAATGGAGAACTTCTTCAGGGCATCAGTAATTGGGGGAAATGTTGCTAAGCAACACTGAATTGGAGAATTGGTGTGGGGTATCAGTAAATGAGATCCGGTGAACAGTGGAGCTAAATTAGAGAATTGGTGCATGGCAACAGTAAATGGGAGAATTAGAGTAGCGCACCCTTAAATGGTAGAATCGGGCTCCGGCATCAGTAAATGGAAGAATTGGTACAGGGATATGAGTAAATGGGAGATTTGGTGGGAATCAATAAATGGGTGATCTGGTGCACAGTGCCGTTACATTAGAAAATTGATGGGAGTGCCGATGTATTGGGAAATTGGAGCATAGCATGTCTAAATTGGGGAATAGGGGCCAGGGATTCAATAAAAAGAAGAAATGTTGCAAGCATCGGAAAAATTGGAGATTCAGTTCAGGGCATCATTAAATGAGAAAAAAAACAGCAAGACATCCGTCCGTGGAAGATGTGTATCAGGGAACAACTAAATGGAAGGAATTGATACAGGGCAAAAATAATTGGAGAATTCATGTAGGTGCCGTTAAATTCTAAGTGGGAGGACTGGGGCAGGATAACCTCAATGGGTGAGTTGGTGAAATTCCCGAATTAGAGCAGGATTGGGAAATGGGAGAAATGGTGCAGGGAAGTGGAGCACTAAATACAGACTTAGTGATGTACAGCACGGAAACAGATCCCTCAGTCCAACATGTCCACGCCCAAATTTAAGAATTCCGACAGTTCTCCACTAAATTGGAGAATCATTGCAAGAAAATACGAAATGGACAAATTACGAAAGAGCTTATCGAAGTGTGAGAATTTGCAACAGGGCATCAGATAATGGGTGAATTAGTGTAGTTCAGCACGAAATGGGTAGGGTATGCTGTGTTGCACTAAATGGGAGAATTGGGGCAGGACAATACCTTTTGGCAGATTTAGAGTAGCGCACCCCTAAATTGTTCGAAGACATCAGTCAGTATGAGGATTGGTTTCAGGCAACACTGAGTGGAGAGCTTGATCAGGACATCAGTAATTGGGGGAAATGGTGCTAATCAACACTGAATTGGAGATTTGGTGTGGGGTATCAGCAAATGAGAGACCTGGTGCAGGGTGCTGATAACTTCGAGAATTGGAGCAAATGGGAGAACACAGGCAGTGAATCAGTAAATAGGACAAATGTTGCAAAGGATGAGTGGTCCAGATTCAATACGGTGTACCACGAAATGGGGGAGTCGGTGCAGTTCATCAATAAAGCGAGGATATGTGTAGGATCAGTAATTTGGAGATATGATGTAGGGGTTCCAAGATAGAGAATTCTGGCACTGGACTACTAAATGGGAGAATTGTAGCAGGGAAATACTGAATGGAAGAGCTGGTGCACAGTGGAGCTCAATTACAGAATGGGTGTATGGCACCAGTAATTGGGAGAATGAGGGTATGATTAGATTACCTACAGTGTAGAAACAGGCCATTTGGCCCACCAAGTCCACACCAACCCTCCAAAGAGTAACCCACCCAGACCCATTCCCCTACACCTAACACTATCGGCAATTTAGCATGGCCAATTCACTTAACCTGCATATCTTTGGTCTGTGGGAGAAACCAGAGGAAATCCACGCAGACCCGGGGAGAATGTGCAAACTCTACATTGACAGTTGCCCGATGCGGGAATTGAAGCCGGATCTCTGGTCCTGTGAGGCAGCAGTGCAAACCACTGTGCCCCCGTGTCGCCATAAATGGCACCTTTAAATGGTAGAATCAGACTCGGGCATCAGTAAATGGAAGAATTAGTACAGGGGTATGAGTAAGTGGGAGATTAGGTGGGAATCATTAAATGGCAGATTCGGTGCATAGAGCCATTACACTGGAAAACTGATGTGAATGCCAATATATTGGAAAATCGGAGCAGAGCATGTCTAAATTGGGGAATAGGGCCCAGGGAATCAATAAAAAGAAGAAATGTTGCAAGGTTTGGTAAATTGGAGATTCAGTTCAATGCATCACTAAATGAAAACAATTCAGCAGGGCATCCGTACGTGGAAGAAGTGTTTCAGGGAACAATTAAATGGAAGGAATTGATGCAGGGCAATGATAATTGGAGAATTCATGTAGGTGCCTTTAAATTGGGCAGGAAAATACTCAATGGGAGAGTTGGTGCAGTTTCAGGATTTGTGCAGGATTGGTAAATGGGAGAAATGGTGCAGAGCAACGGAGCCATAAACAGAGTCATACAATCATAGAGATGTACAACATGGAAACAGACACTTCAGTCCAACTTGTCTATGACTCAATTTTAGAATTCTGGCAGCGCTCCACGAAATTGGAGAATCATTCCAAGGAACGACTAAATGGAAGGATTGGGCAAAGGGCTTATCGAAATAAGAGAATTTGGAACCGGGCATCAGATAATGGCAAATTGGTGCAGTTAGAACCAAATGGGAGAGTGTCAGTTTAGCAGTAAATGGGAGAATTGGTGCAGGATAATAGTTGATGTGGGAATGAGAGCACAGCACCCCTAAATTGGGCGAGAGCATCAGTCAGGATGAGGATTGGTGAAAGGCAAAACTGAATGGAGAACTTGTTCAGGGCATCAGTAATTGGGGGAAATGGTGCTAAGCAACACGGAGTTGGAGAATAGGTGCGGGCCATCAGTAAATGAGAGACCTGGTGCACAGTGGAGCTAAATTAGAGAATGGGTGCAATGGCAACAGTTAATGGGAGAATTAGAGTAGCGCACCCTTAAATGGTAGAATCGGGCTCAGGCATCAGTAAATGGAAGGATTGGTACAGGATCATGAGTAAATGGGAGATTTGGTGGAAACAATAAATGGGAGATCTGCTGCAGAACGCCGTTACATTACAAAATTGGTGCGAGTGCCAATATTTTGGAAAATTGGAGCAGAACATGTCTAAATTGGGGAATAGAGGCCAGGGAATCAATAAAAAGAAGACATGTTGCAAGTATCGGTAAATTAGAAATTCAGTTCAGTGCATCACTAAATGAAAACAATTCAGCAGGGCACCCGTACGTGGAAGATGTGTATCAGGGAACAATTAAATGGAAGGAATTGATGCAGGGCAACGATAGTTGGAGAATTCATGCAGGTGCCATTAAATTCTAAGTGGGAGGACTGGGGCAGGATAACCTCAATGGGTGAGTTGGTGAAATTCCCTGATTTGTGCAGGATTGGGAAATGGGAGAATCGGTGCAGGGAAGCGGAGCACTAATTACAGTCTTAGAGATGTACAGCACGGAAACAGACCCTTCGATCCAGCTTGCCCATGCCTAAATTTAAGAATTCTGGCAGCTCTCCACTAAATTGGAGAATCATTGCAAGGAACTACTAAATGGAAAAATTGGGAAAGAGCTTATCAAAATGTGAGAATTTGCAACAGGACATCAGATAATGGGTGAATTAGTGTCGTTCAGCACGAAATGGGTGCGTTATGCTGTGTTGCAATAAATTGGAGAATTGGGGCAGGGAGATTTAGAGTAGGGCACCCCTAAATTGGGCGAGAGCATCAGTCAGTATGAGGATCGGTGTCAGGCAAAACTGAATGAAGAACCTGTTCAGGATATCAGTAATTGGGCGAAATGGTGCTAAGCAACACTGAATTGGAGAATTGGTGTGGGGTATCAGCAAATGAAAGACCTGGTGAAGGCTGCTGATAACTTCGAGAATTGGAGCAACTGGGAGAACACTGGCAGTGAATCAGTAAATAGGACAAATGTTGCAAAGGATTAGTGATCGAGATTCAATACAGTGCACTACGAAATGAAAAGTTGGTGCAGTTCACCACGAAAGGGGGGATATTTGCAGTTTGGGGAATTTGGAGATATGATGCAGGGATTGCCAAGATTAGAGAATTCTGTCAGCAGTCTACTAAATGGGAGAATTGTTGCAGGGAAATGCTGAATGGAAGACCTAGTGCACAGTGGAGCTCAATTACAGAATGGGTGCATGGCACCAGTAAATGGGAGAATTAGGGTAGCACACCCTTAAATGGTAGAATCAGGCTCGGGCATCAGTAAGGAGAAGAGGTAGTACAGGAGTATGAGTCAATTCGAGAGTTGGTGGGTTTCAATAAATGGGAGATTCTGTGCACAGTGCCCTTACATTGGAAAATTGGTGGGAGTGTCTGTATATTAGAAAATTGGAGCGGAACATGTCTCAATTGGGGAATGGGGGCCAGGGAATCAAGGAAAAGAAATGTTGCAAGCATTGGTAAATTGGAGAGTCAGTTCAGTGCATCACTAAATGAACAAATATAATCAGCAGGGAAGCCGTACGGTGAAAATGTGTATCAGGGAACAACTGAATGGAAGGAATTGATGCAGACCAACAATAATTGGAGAATTCATGCAGGTGCCATTAAATTCTAAGTGGGAGGACTGGGGCAGGATAACCTCAATGGGTGAGTTGGTGAAATTCCCAAATTAGTGCAGGATTGGGAAATGGGAGAATTGGTGCAGGGAAGTGGAGCACTAATTACTGCCTTAGAGATGTACAGCACGAAAACAGATCCCTCAGTCCAACCTGTTCACGTCCAAGTTTAAGAATTCTGTAAGCTCTACACTAAATTGGAGAATCATTACAATAAAATACTAAATGGATAAATTTCGCAAGGGCTTATCGAAATGTGAGAATTTTCAACAGGACATCAGATAATGGGTGAATTAGTGCAGTTCAGTGCTAATTGGGTGAGTTATGCAGTGTTGCACTAAATGGGGGAATTGGGGCAGGACAATACCTTTTGGGAGATTCAGAGTAGCGCACCCCTAAATTGAGCAAGGACATCAGTCAGTATGAGGATTGGTTTAAGGCAACACTGAATGGAGAACCTGTTCAGGACTTCAGTAATTGGGGGAAATGGTGCGAAGCAACACTGAATTGGAGAATTGGTGTGGGGTATCAGTAAATGAAAGACCTGGTGCAGGGTGCTGATAACTTCGAGAATTGGAGCAACTGGGAGAACACAGGCAGCGAATCAGTAAATAGGACAGATGTTGCAAAGGATTAGTGGTCCAGATTCAATACAGTGCACACGAAATGGGGGAGTTGGTGCAGTTCAACAGGATAGGGAAGATACGTGTCGGATCGGTAATTTGGAGATTTGATGCAGGGATCGCCAAGATTAGAGAAAGGGAGAATTGTTGCAGGAAAATACTGAATGGAAGAACTGGTGCATAGTGGAGCTAAATTAGAGAATGGGTTCATGGCAACAGTAAATGGGAGAATGAGAGTAGCGCACCCTTAAATGGATGAATCGGGGTCGGGTATCAGTAAATGCAGGAAATAATGCAGGGATATGAGCAAAAGGGAGATTTGGTGGAAATACTAAATGGGAGATTCAGTGCAGAGTGCCACTTCAACAGAACATTGGTGACAGTGCCAACATATCTATGGGCGGCACGGTGGCACAGTGGTTAGCACTGCTGCCTCACAGCGCCTGAGACCCGGGTTCAATTCCCGCCTCAGGCGACTGACTGTGTGGAGTTTGCACGTTCTCCCCGTGTCTGCGTGGGTTTTCTCTGGGTGCTCCGGTTTCCTCCCACAGTCCAAAGATGTGCAGGCCAGGTGAATTGGCCATGCTAAATTGCCTGTAGTGTTAGGTAAGGGGTAAATGTAGATGTAGGGGTATGGGTGGGTTACGCTTCGGCGGGGCGGTGTGGACTTGTTGGGCCGAAGGGCCTGTTTCCACACTGTAAGTAATCTAATCTAATCTATTTTCTATAATACAGGAGGAATCAGTAACGCTGCTCCAGCTCCTTTATTTTCTATAATACAGGAGGAAGCAGTGACGCTGCTCCAGCTCCTTAATTTTCTATAACACAGGAGGAAGCAGAGACGCTGCTCCAGCCCCTTTATTTTCTATAATTCAGGAGGAAGCAGTGACGCTGCTCCAGCTCCTTCATTTTCTATAATACAGGAGGAAGCAGAGACGCTGCTCCAGCTCCTTTATTTTCTATAATACAGGAGGAAGCAGTAACGCTGCTGCAGCTCCTTTATTTTCTATAATACAGGAGGAAGCAGTGACGCTGCTCCAGCTCCTTTATTTTCTATAACACAGGAGGAAGCAGAGACGCTGCTCCAGCCCCTTTATTTTCTGTAATACAGGAGGAAGCAGTGACGCTGCTCCAGCTCCTTTATTTTCTAAAATACAGGAGGAAGAAGAGACACTGCTCCAGCTCCTTTATTTTCTATAATACAGGAGGAAGCAGTGACGCTGCTCCAGCTCCTTTATTTTCTATAATACAGGAGGATGCAGTGACGCTGCTCCAGCTCCTGTATTTTCTGTTTTCGATCCAGTGTCCAGCTTTGGCACGATACCTTGTGTGTTCTGATGTTTTCAACGCAAAATTCAGAAAAGATTATCCCTATGATCTTAAACGAGACAACAATGGCAGGGAGTGAGACACCGTCATATTGAAGAGAAATCCCCTCGAGCAACCCATTCACATTTTCACCCATAGAGTGAGTCACAGACACACATGCCCGGAGCTGGGGGGAAGGAGGGCAGAGGTTTCGGGATTATACCAGCTCCTTGTGCTTCAGTTCCGCTCTCCATCGACTAAAGACCACCTCCCCCACCACCCCCCCAGCCCCCCTCCCACACACAAAAATTTCTCCAACGAAAGGCAGCTTTACGTGCAACTAAAGCCAGTTTTACAGACAATCAGAGACATTGCGATGAGCGAGAATTTAAAATGGACAATTGCCTCACATGGAACTTTCAAATTTGAAAACACACAGATCCAAAGTCTGCAGCTCCTCCGCCACATTGAGGTGCAATACTCCCAAATTCGAGACCCACTGATCCAATCCCTGCAGTACATTGCACACAAATCAGGAAGGATTCGAACCACCAAAACTCAGAGACATTATCCATGATGTCAGTGTCCCAACGGCAGCCGGAGGTCCGACAGGGAGTCGATATGAAATGGAAACATGGACATCGGGGGAAACAGTATTCACAAGGTGAACAATCAGTAAAAATAATTATCGTCACTGTTTCACATCGGATGTCCCACTCCGTGAAGCAATGTCTTTCAATGCCCAAGGAAACATATTTGCCCTCAGGTACCTGCTTCAGGGTCGCCTGCGCCTCTGCTGGAAGTTGCCAACATTTTATTCGCAGTCACTCCGCGATTTTTTGATTCACTCCAGTGAAATATCTTTTCATACCTTGCGTCATGGCCTCTTCCGGTCAAGATCCTGAACCAGTCCAGCGAGAAACCTCTGTTGGTTTGAATCCCAGGATGGAGAATCAGACGAGATGAACAGCGCCTTTTATTGGTGGAACCCCTTCACTGCAACCTCACGCCTCAAAACGGGTCTCTGCCCGCGTCAACCTGTTCTGTACATTCCTGCATTACACCTACTGACCAACATCAGATTACCACAGCTCCGCTTTCTTTACTTTGAAACCCAAGGCGATAATATGAAGCGTTTGCAAAATTGAAGAGAGAAACTTTGTTGCCGAAGGTGGTTATGAAGGGAAGGACAGACACAAGGGTGTGTACAATTCAGGTCGCTTTGGATACTGTCAGCATTACCGGGGGCCCGTGCTGAGGAGTCAAAGTTTGTATCGTCCAGACATGGATACAGTTCCCATTCAGGGAACGAAGGTTTAATTCTCTTCATGTGAATTGTCTGAATGAAAACACATTCCCCGTTCGACACAGAAGACAGACCGGGATCCCTCCAGAATCAGCCCAGTGATTACTTGAACCATGTGGAAGGACAATGACAGCGGACAGATACGATAGTGACCCCTTCAAATCTCCCTCCAATCATCTCACCTTCCTGAGTTGGGAATATGTTGGTGTTCCTTCAGTGTCTCTGGGTGTAAATCCAGGAAATCCCGCGCTTGCACCATAATGGCTGTACCACCGTGTGAAGGAGTTCAATGGTTCACAAAAGCAACTCATCTCCTCCATCTCTGGGGGATTTAGGGATGGACAGTGAGTCCTATTCCATTGAGTGATATCATTATCCCAGGAATACGTTTCTAACAGTGGTAGGTTCCAATCGGACAACTGCAGGAGATCGGTAGTAAGTTGGGAAGTGGAGCAGGGAAGTGAAATTGACGTGAATGACAATGAGGACTGGGAGGCATGAGGCAGGAAGGGAGTCTGGATCTGGTGGTGCAAGGCTCAGTGTCGCTGCTAATGGGTCAGCCTTTACTGCAAAGTGTTTACATTGGCTCACATACCATTCCTGGTCAATTCATGGCAATGACACTGTTCCTCTTCATGTGAGATTACCACTGTGTGTATTAAAGCCGTCAATACGTCCCAAGAGGATGAAAAATATCCCCTTTGTCCTGTCAGTTTAATCAGATACAAATATCTGTTTGAAACCAATGCAAGTTACTGTGGTCATGTGGTTAAGGAACTGCACATATGGCCGTCGCTTAGTTATTTCAAACCCCTCCTTGGGAAGCAGCTGACCATAGGGTCCAATCACAGCTGCGCCCACTTGTTGTATTGAAGGCCCGTAGGTTCAACTTTTATTAAGTGTCGTGTTACTGATGAAGGGACTCAGCATCCTGTTTGAGTTCGAGCCTGTTATGGTTTGGTAAACCCACTCCTTTTTCCTGGTTTAGTTCCAGCAGTTCATGTTGTCCTTCCTAACCAATACACCAACCTGGAGTTTCTTGTCGCTGTTCCAAAAGCACTCCTTCTTCT
The DNA here is from genome assembly GCF_047496795.1 of Chiloscyllium punctatum. Classification (NCBI taxonomy): domain Eukaryota; kingdom Metazoa; phylum Chordata; class Chondrichthyes; order Orectolobiformes; family Hemiscylliidae; genus Chiloscyllium; species Chiloscyllium punctatum. Next base: position 57,840,554 of record NC_092759.1, on the reverse strand, counting down.
CCTCCACTTTTATTCTCCCTCCTTCATTCCAAGTTTGGTGGGAATACCGAGGTGAGGCAGGAGACACTGCAGAAAGGCCGTGGGATGTTGTGGATATGGCACAGAAACCAGGAGTGGATCACCCTCATTCTCTGCTGTCGCCATTCATTCATTTTACAGCATGAGTAATGTTTCCCTGTTGTAGGTTTTTCTATTGGATAAGGAATGCAATTTAACTTCGAAAGGGTTACAATATTTTGAGGAAGAAATGGCCCCATGTATTACATGCAAGTAGCAGATGTATTATCCACAGAATGTGAGACAAGTTTTACAGATTCCTGCCAGGTTCCAGGAAACCTCTCAGCAGCTCCATTCTCAAACTATCCCTGAACGTCAGGCTTTTCATAGAGTAGGAATGGGAAATGAGGGATATTGGCAAATAAAGGGTCAAAGAATATCATAAAGGGTGAGGTAGATACACAGAGATAAAGACAGAAAATTAGAGACTCATCTTGAGGGAGACCCTGAAAGAATCAGATCTCGGGTCGACATGGCTGCTAACTGGCAAAAAAAAGGATTTTGATAACTATCCTCATTCGAGCGATAAAACTGACCATTATCCCGGCATTGTGGTCTAGAAATGAAGAACTAATCTGGTTCTGTCGTTGTGAATCATTGTCTCTGTTTCTCCCCACAGATGTTGCCAGGATTATTCAGTTTGCACGTCAATTCTTGTTTTTGGTTCAGAGTTCTGCATCTCTTGGTTTTCTGTTCAACTTTAAAACGGTTGGCACAAAACCGATGTCCTGCCAGCTTTGGAAAAGTGGTCAGAAATATTCTTACCACGATGTGTGTGCAGAACAAAGCACGCATTCCTTGACCGGGAATAGAACCCGTGTCACGGCGGCGAGAGCGCCAAATGCTGGCTATTAGACTCCAAGGGAAGGCAGAAGGCGCCATTGCATTTATTCAGAATGAAAACACTTTTGCCTTTTCATTTCTGATCAGTCTTGCTGCAGATTAGGTCCTCCTTGTCGTCGAGCTTTCACAGAGTGGGAAGAGACCGTTCGGCCCATCGGACATTGCAGCTCATCGGACATCCATGTATTCCAGTCCCAGATTCTAGTTTTGGCTCAAAATGTTATGTGTACTGATGTTTCCAGAGCAAATATCAACGCGATTCTCACTGTGAATTTAAACGACACGACAATGGGACTGAGGTTTGACATGGTCACACTGTGTTGTAACCACCTTGAGGACCTGAACCTCATTTTCACCCACAGAGGGAGACACACAGAAACATATCCCGAGAGTTACAGATGTCTCAGGATCATACCAGCTCCTTGTACTTCACTTCCTCTCTCTGCTCCACACAACAGCTTCTCTGACAAAGACAGCTTTAGGTGGAACACTCGCCAGTTTGACAGGCAATGAGAGATGTGGAGCAGAGCTGGAATTTAAAATGGACAATAGACCTAAATGCAAGTTTTAAATTCGAAACCACACTGATCCAAACCATTCAGATCCTCAGAACCTGACAAAACAGGACCAGCCATACACCTGTCTGACATTGAGGTGTAATGGACCCAAAAGCAACATTCCATTTGAATACACACTGATCCAATCCCTGCAGCTCGAAAGAACCGAAGGAAATAGCAACTGACAACATGTAATTGGCTGAACGAACACGTTACATTCGAGACATGTAGGATGTAAACCTACAATCGTCTGATACAAAGTCAGATGTTTTATCTATTGCTTCACTAGCCGGATGCACACGCACACACCCTGGACACCTTTCCGTATGTGATGTAAACATGGAGATCTGGGAAACAACATTCATAAGGTGATCAACCAGCAAAGATGATCCACTTTGTGTAACAGGGCCTTTCAATGGCAAAGCAAATACATTTGTCCTCAGGTACCTGCTTCTGTGTCGCCTGTTCTTCTGCTGGACGTCTCCAGCATTTTATTCACAGTCACTGCGCTGTCTTATGATGCACTCCACTGAAATGTACTTTCATACTTGGATTCAGTGTCACTTCCAGTAAAGGTCCTGAACAAATTCAGCGAGAAACATCTGGTCATTTACAACATGGAATTTGGAATCAGACGTTTTGAACGAAGGATTTATTGGGGCCGCCCCATCACCGCAGATCAACGCCTCAAAACGAGCCGCTGTTAGTATCAAACTGTTCTGTACCTTCCTGCAGTAAATCAGGTTAGCACAGCTCCACTTTCTTCACATTGAAATCAGGGCAGCAATATGAATTGTTTGGAAACTTAGAGAGAGAAACGTTGCTGCTGAAGAAGATGATAACTTGAAGATCATGCACAGAGTCTTGACAGATCAGGTCACAAGTGTTACTGTCAGCTTCAGTAGGGTCACTGGTTCGGAGTCTGAGTTTGTAATGCCCAGACCGGGATACAATTCCCAGTCAGGAAATGAAGATTTATTTCTCTTCTTGTGAGTTATCTTATTGAAAACTAACTCCTGCTTCCTCACAGAACACAGACCCAGACCAACCCAGTGATTGTTTGCATCTATCTAGAAGGACAATAGCAACAGATACACGAGAGAACTGTAACCACAAATCACCCATCTCGGACCTCGCCTTTCTGAGTTGGAAATATCTCGCTGCTCCGACAGTGCTTTTGGGTCTAGATTCTGGAACTCCCTCCCTAACAGTATCATGGCTGTACCTTGAGATCTTCCAGGGTTCTGTAAAGTAACTCAACATCTCAATCTCTGGAGTACATAGGGATGGAGAGTGATTCCTTTCCCATTGAGTGGCGTCCTACGCCACGAATGAGTTTCGAACAGGGTGCTTAGACTCCCTATCGCGTGGAAACAGGCCCTTCGGGCCGACACTGTCCCTCCAGACAGTAACCCACCCAGACCCATTTCCCTCTGGCTAATGCACTTAATACTTTTGGCAATTCAGCCTGACCAATTCCCCCTAAACTACACATCTTTGAGCTGCGGAAGGAAGCCCACGCAGACACGGGGAGAATGTGTAAACTCCATACAGAGAGTTGCCGGAGGCTGGAATTGAACTTGAGACCCTAGTGCGGTGAGGCAGCAGTGTGAACCACTGAGCCACCGTGCCACCCCTACTCGTTTAAAGTTACTCTGTATTAAGTATGGCACAACACTTGATCAATTGTCAGCTCCATACTTCATTCCCTACTTCGGGAAGGCTGTCCCCACGATTAATGGGACGAGGAAAACTCCACTTGCTGCAACAGTGAGAAAACTGAATCCTCACCAGGAGGCGAACAGGGAAAGCAAAAACAAAAGGCACTGTGTGTTTTCATCAGGAAACCGCTTTTGTCTTTCCATCTGTGATCATTTTAGCTGCAGGTTAGTTTCTCCCTTTCTTCCGATTTTTACAGCGAGAGAAAGACCTTACGGCCCATCTGCAGTGCGGGTCATTGGACTTCCATCTATTCTAGTCCCAATTCCCATAAACCTGCGTTTCTGATGTTACCAGGGCGAATCTAAATGGGGTTCTCCCTGTGACCTTAAATGACCCAACAATGGGACTGAAGTTGGGTACATGGTCACATGATGTTGTAACACCGCCGAGGAACTCAACCTCATATTTACCCACAGATGGAAACAAACAGAGGGCTCAGGATTAGTCCCGTTCATTATGCTTCCCATCCGCCAGTTTCTCCGACCAGCTCACTGCAGCTGGTCAAAGAGGTTTGCAGCACAGAAAATGCCCTTCGGGCCATCAAGTCTGCACCAGTCGAAGACTGACCCCTGACTGTTTTCATCTCGTTTTCCAACGGTTGGCTTGGAGCTCCAACAAAGTTGGGATGGAATTGTTCAACTCATCGTGTCTCAACTTTCTCTGGGGATTTCTGTGCGTTGTACCCTGAAAGGCAGAAGGTTGTGGTTGCCCCCATTCCCAACCCGACTGAAATGTCTTTTTTCCCCTTCTCCTGTGTTTTGTATGTGAAAGATGAAGACAGGGTGTAATCTCCCTTTTTATTTGTTGACATTACTGAATCGCAACCGGTAGGATTCCAGGCTGTGAGGGTAAAGCCAAATAAATTTCAAGTCCATTGCCTTAAACACACATCGACGATTCCAGAACCACACTGTCCTCTTCATTTTCCAGGTGTCTCTCATTGTGGAGCTGAGGAAGAGTGAATCATTATCGGGTTGGTGTGAATCCAATCACTTCACAGTTTGCAAAAGCGTAAAATTTTGGCCCATGGTGGGTCTGGTTGTATCATCCTGATAGATGGAATGGACATTCATTTATAACCAAGAACAGGAATTGCAAGAGAAACTCAGCAGATCTTACAGCATCTATACAGAGAAAATCAGAGACAACATTTCAAACTTCATCAGAACTCGGTAATCTCCCACAGGCCCTGCCAAACCCGTTAGATTCGACAGCAGCTTCTGTTTTTGCTTCAGATTCCAAGAATCCACAGTTCTTTACATGAACCATTAAAGCAATGCAGAAACTTCTTTGTGGTTCCTCACACGAAAGGGTTCCGCTTGGAGAACATTTTCCTGACCCCACTCGACACACGAAACTGTGCAGCATCCAAAACAGATGCAGCAAGAACAACCATCGCTGTCGCCCTGGGGGCTCTTGAACCAGGAACCTTCCATTGAACAGTCGAATGCGCTGAAACTTCTAACCTAACACCTTGCACGATCCTCTAAAGCAGGCTGTGACTGACTTCCCCTTCAGTCTGCCCTTCCCAGAACGCCAACTGTCCTCTATCAGTTTTACTTTGCCAGATTATAGACTGGGACATTCATTATGGCGACATGGGAACAGTCTGATCCCACCCACTACAGACACACCCATGTCACTGGGAACCAGCTCTCCTCCAACCGGGACCATCTCCCTTTGAGCCTCCCAGTGTCTTGTGTGGTCCCGAGTTATTTCATTGATCTAGAGTCCAGATGAGATTTGTATTCCTCATGTACAGGAATGAGAACTCTTTCAATATCTCCGATCAGTTCATGTGGTGTCCTCTTAAAGAAGAGGAAGGTGTCTTGACTGTTTCTGCTCAGCCCGACAGTTCACCCTTCTTCATTCTCCTCTGATTCCATTTCCCAAAGAGTTCCCAAAGATTCACAAAGTTGGAAACTGTGTTATACGGGTTGCGCCTTTAACATTTGTGCATCTGCCAACTGACAATATTTTCCCAAAATCTCTTCACAATCCTCTGTCTTACACCGTGTCCTGGGATGAGAAGTCCCGTTTTGTGGAGAGATTCCCGAGGCTGGTGAGTTTCTCTTTGGAGTAAAGATGGTTAACCGGCAATTTCCTGCGGCTGTTTATAATGATGGGAGTGGGAACCGTGGGCCTGGGCACTTTGACGAGCAGGAGCAAGTGTTACCCCTGACCAGAGGCAGTGAACAGAGGGACTGGGATTAAAGGAATCGAATAAAAAGCAGCACTTCTGGGCAGTACATTCACAGAATACTGCGGGAGCTCGATGGGTCTAGCAGTATCTGTGAAAAGGGAAACAGAAATAACGGTTGGAGTGTGGGATATTTCTGATTAAGAACTCGAGCAGCCAACGTCTAATCAAATGATTGGCCTGACTTGCAGAAGTTTGAGTGAGAATGTGCCCTGCAGGGGCAAGATGTAGTCGGCAGGTTTCGACCCTGCATGGGGACACATTAATGGATTACTAACCCATCTCCTTAATCACTGGGGCACGACCATTCCAGGAGGCACACGGGCTCCACATCTTTCTGCTCCAAAACGCTCCGGTTTTCTGCAGCAGAGTGTCGTTCCCTGAATCCCCGGGAACAAGGTGAGGATGGCAACCCGTACACGGCCAGGAACGGCAGTGAGAGTGAGGGCAACAGCTGCCATTGTCGTATGGACAGCCACAAACACTCCCTTTGAAAAGGATTTTGTCCATATGAAAGTCTGTACAGCAGTATAACCCGGGGACCAACCAGACTGCGCTGGGGATTCATATTCCAGACAATTTACGGTGGGCACCGTTTTCCCTGAAAGTGAGTGGGGATTGATATTTCATTGCTGATGTGAAACCAGATCCTACACTGAATCTGCTCGCCGGTTTTTGTTGCTGTGGTGAAACGGTGGGCAATCACGGTGTGAAACGTTGTTCCAGCTCTCTGGTTTCCTTCATTCCTGTCCTGGTCAGGGAGGCTGGGGATTGGTCCTCTCCATCAGATGGAGGGACCAGCGCATTGTTGACCCAATTTAATCAAGAATGGAATTGGTCATCTTCACTTCTCATGGTTCATTGTTGTTCTGTTTTGTTGGATGTTACTTGATCACTTTCTGGGACTTGACAATGCATTAAAGCTCCAGTCTGTTCGGAAGCACGGTTTGGAATTGTCTCGCTGCCATTTGTGTGAGCAGTACATGACATAGACGAATCGCACTCCCTCAAAGTCAGCATGTCAGTGTGTCTGGGAATGGGTCCGCCTTTTCTGTTTTGCTTCTGTTCCACGCTAAGAGCTGTCAGTTTTTGGATTCGCTGGAGTGCTGAGGGGGTCACACAATTTGTGTGGTACTTTTCTTCAGGCCAAACTCCACCCTCCAGGAAAAATCGCCAAACGCGCTGAGTAACAAACAGCACGCGTTTTTTTTTTATCAAATGGCCTATTCAAGCTGGTGTCAGCTTCTGGAGCGTCTCAGAGTTGCCAAACACGGAAACAGACCCTGCTATCTAACTTGCCACTGCTAAACAGATAACCGTAATTAATCTAACCAATATTTGCCAAAATTTGTCCCTTATCTCTCCGAACCCTTTCAGATGCCTTTGAAATGTTGCGAGGGCACCAGTCTCTGCCCCTAAATATGGCAATTCATTCTGGGCACACGGAAATCTCTGTGTGCAAAACAAGTGTCCCTCACATCCCCTTTAAATGTTACTGTTCTCACATTAAACCAATGTTATCTCGCTTTGAACTCATGTGCCTTGTGAAAAATTACTCCCTGACTCTTTTCTCTGTCCGTCTGCCTCATGACTTTATAAAATTCTGTAAGGCCATTCCTCAGCCCTGAAGCTCCAGGGAAAACTGTCGAAGCCAATTCTGCTTCGTGCTATTGTCCAAACAGTGCAAACCTTGCAAACGCTTTCAAATACTTTCCAAATTGCACCACGTTCGTTCCTGAATGCGCGATCTGTTCGTGCCTGAAGTGAAACGATGCTGAAACACTAGTAATGACAATTTTGATAGTTTGCCTCAGTATTGTAGCGTGGCCGAGTGGTCTAAGGCGCTGGATTTAAGTTCTAGTCTCTATCGAGTCGTGGGTTCACTCGCACCCTCACTCTCACTGCCGTTCCTGGCCGTGTACGGGTTGCCATCCTCACCTTGTTCCTGGGGGCTCAGGGTACAATACTCTGCTGCAGAAAACCGGAGCGTTTTGGAGCAGAAAGATGTGGAGGCCGTGTGCCTCCTCGAGTTGTTGGTGTTGGAATGTTTGGTGGAGCTGGGAAGATGGTTTGCAGCATTTTCCTCACATTTCTGGGTGACATCCTCAGGGCTGCAGAGTCTGTTGTGAAGCGCTGCTGTCCTGGGGCAGTTGGAATTGATTTGGTTTCATTCCTGCTGCTTCCGGTTTTTGGGGTTACAGACTGGGTCCAGATGAATCTGTTTATTGCTGGAATCCGCGGATGAGTGCCCTGCTTCTAGAAATTCTCTGTCTGCCTTCTGTTTGCCCTGTCCTATTACTATTGTGCTGTTCTCACCAAACCTTGCCGTCTGGACGGATTGCTACTCGGGACAGTTGGTCCGTGACAATTCCTGACTGCCCCACAATTTCTTTGCCAAGAATGGATATCCCCACGATTTCATTCCCAGATATCTGGCACACGAAATTCGCAACGAGGATATGCCACCAGGCAATTTGAAAAGGATACTCCCCTTTATTAAAATAAATTGCTGGGAACTGACAGTCAGACTCCTCTGAACACACTGGGTTACAACAGACACATAAACCGACAGCCTCACTCAGACAAAACTCCCCAGAACACAACACCCAATACCCATCATGTACAAACCTGGTTGTGTAGATTCCACGCAGCGACTGCATGAAACACTATATCGGAGAAACAGGCCGACAACTAGCGAGCTGCATTCATAAAGTTCAACTAACCCATAAACTCCACGGACGGCTGTTCCTTGGAGCTATCCACAGGGAACTGAGAGTCTCGGAGTCCGGGGCTTGGTACTTGGATTACATGACCGTCTGTGATACTGGTTACTTCCGGGTGTGACGTCACTCCTGATGGGACACATGTAACTCCCGATTGCTCATTGAGAAATACATCCACCATAGCAGCGCCGAGAAATATTTCTGTTGTGTTTCTGGTGCTGTTCCTGACATGTCCTCTAGTGCTGAGCTTATTCTGTGTTGTCCGATAGATCGGTGGGCAGTCATCTGCGGTTTCGCTGCAATAACGTGCTAGGAAACCCATGTTGACCTGTTTCTACTTTGTATTTTTAATCTTATTATGAACAATTGCAACACAGTAAAGTATCAGTTAATATTGGGAGATAAGATACAGAGGCGTGTGATATGCAGAGCTTTTAGTGACACTATTACAATGGTTACAGATAACCTTCATTCAGGAGATAAGGATGCAGAATGTGTTTGGGAAGAGATTAGGAACAGTGAGGAAAGAACTCTCCAGCAGATGCAGTTTACAAGCCCACTCGCAGTAACCACAATGTGAAATAAAACGTACAAGAAATAAATAGTGTGTGAGTGATAAAAGGTGGCAATAAACATGGTTGGGTTTAATTTCCCCGCTCCCACTCACGGTTCCATTGTAAAGGAAGTTTGGAGAACAATAATCAATAAATCACATCTGTCCTATGGAACATCGCGAGTCATATCTTGGTCTTCGATTACTTTACAGGTGACTTAGTCTCTGTCTTTTCTTGGAAACCATCTCTTTCATTGTGAACATCAGAAAAGGCCATGTATTTTGCCAGAAAACAAATGTCACTGACCTTTATTTGTTTCACATCCAAGAACACTCCAACCAACAGCTCCCTTGGTCAAATGGACCGCCCACGTTAGCAAAGAAATCCGGCAAATTGACAGTTTGATTTTCCTTTCAATAAATAATTGTGACTCCGTTTGCCTGCAGTCATCTCTTCCTAACTTTGTGCTTTCCTTCGTTTACAGTGGGGTTTAGCATCTTCCAAGTAACAGCAAAGACATTAGAGCAGTTGGAAGCATTTTCGCCGATCAAGTCGGCGAGTTTACAATGAGATCACGGGCTGATTTGTTTAATCCTCAACTCCCCTTCTCAGCCTTATCTCCCTGGCCCTTGATGGTGAATTGACTAAATGTCTGTCTATCTCAGCCGTGAAAATACCTAGCCTTGACGGCCCTCTATTAGATTACATTACAGTGTGGAAAGAGGCCCTTCGTCCCAACAAGTCTACACCGACCCACATAAACGCAACCCACCCCTACCCCTACATTCACCCCTTTACCTAACACTACGGGCCAATTCAGCTTACCTGCACATCTTTGGACTGTGGGAGGAAACCGGAGCACCGGGAGGAAACCCACGCAGACACGGGGAGAACGAGCAAACTTCACACAGTCAGTCGCCTGAAGCGGGAATTGAACCCGAGTCTCTGGCGCTGTGAAGCAGCAGCTCACCACTGTGCCACCGTGCCGCCCACTGATTTACTACCCTCTCATAGAGAGAATATCCTCCCCATCAGAGTCTTCAATGTTTGACCCCTTCCGCTGTGATGAGGCCCTCTAGTCCCACATTATCCTGGGTGTATATCAAAGCAGAACGAACCCCTGAAGGTAGGTCTACACTCTCAACTGCCAGCTGTGAGTATTTGAAAAAAAAATCATATTTTGACATCTGATTAAACAATTAGAGCTGATTTTTCACAATAAATCACATATGTCCCATAGAACAACGCGAGCCATAAGTTTAGTTTACAGGCAATTAGCTTACAGGCGACTTAGTCTCTGTCTTTTCTTGGAGACAATCTCTTTCATTGTGAACATCAGGAAAGGCCATTTCTTTTGTCAGAAAAAAATGTCACTCACCTTTGTTTGTTTCTTGTCCAAGAACACTCAGATCAATAGCTCCCTTGATCAGCTCTGCTGGTCATGTTATAAAGAAACCTGGCAAATTTCCAAAAATGTTACTCCTTCCAAGCAATAATTTTGACACAGTTTCACTGCAATCATCTCTTCCTATCTTTCTGCTTTTCTTCTTTTACAATGTTGTCTCGCATCTTCCAAGTAACAGCAAAGATATGAGAGCAGATGGAAGCAATTTAGCCGATCACGTGGGAGACAGGTTTCAATGAGATCCCGGCTAATTTGTTAATCCTCAACGCCTCTTGCAGAGGCGCAGGCGACCCTGAAGCAGGTCCCTGAGGGTAAATATGTTTCCTTGGGCATTGGAAGACATGGCTTCACGGAGTGGGACATCCGATGGGAAACAGTGACGATAATTATTTTCACTGATTGTTCACCTTGTGAATACTGTTTCCCCCGATGTTCATGTTTCCATTTCATATCGACTACCTGGTGAAAGGCTGTACTTAATAGTTCCCTTTTTATTCCTATTTGTTTCTGTCAGTCAGCAGCCATGTCGATTGGAGAATTGGTTCTTTCAGTATCTCCCTCAAGAAGCCCATCTTTCTTTCTTTCTCTGTGAATGTACCTGACCCTCTTTCACATTCTCGGACGCTCGCTCTGTCCATATTCCTCATTTCCTATTTCTGATCTTTGAAAAGTCTGACATTCGGAGACAAATTGAGAGTGGACCAGCTAACAGGCTTTCTGCCCCCTCGGTAGGATGTGTGGGATTGGGCTCACATTCTCCGAATAATGTGTCTGGCTCTTATGCCTGAGGTGAGGAGTCATTCCTTCCTCCAAATATTATGATCCTTTCGAGTTCTAAATAAACTTCATACTCCACAAGAAAAGAAACCGCAATCACAGTGCCAACCACAACGACAGGAGTGCAATGAAGTATTTCCTGTTGGTGTGGAATGAATGAATGTTGACAGCAGAGAATTAGGGTGAACAGCTCTTGGTGTCTGCGTCATCACTGCAACATTCACCGGCGAGTCTGCCATGTCTCCTGGCTCACCTCGTTATTCCCAACAAACTGGAAATGAACGAGGCGGAATACAGGAGGAGTAGAAGCAGAAGGTCTTGTCAAACACAGGAAGGAAATTCCAGATTGAAGTAATAGTTCGGAAGAAACAATATCCACTGGAGGAACTAAACCAGGGAACAGATCAGGATCACCAAAACAGGCTGACACTCAAACAGGACGCATGGTTGACTGATGAGCAACACTGACTTGGGAGATTTTGAAACAACCATGCATTTGGTACAATACACAGGCACCACTACGATGTGAAATCTTGGTGGGCTGTTTATGGTGTGAGTAAGTTCACAAACTGAGCCACGGCACCACACCACAATTGGTTTTCACATCCCAGTTCCTTCACCAATTGATAACAGGAACTGGGAATTGTGTTTTCTGTATTAATGTTGCTCAGTGAGAATTGCATTCAGCCCCCACTTTTGCAAAGACAGTTTATGGTTGAACGTTCTGCACTGAAATTGTACAGAAAAAGACAATCTCCTCTTCCATTGGCTTCAAACTGATATGTTCAACTGTTTAAACTGACAGGATAAAGAGAATGTATTCATCCTCTCAGGACCCATTAACTCTTTTAATATACACAGGGAACCTCACAAAAAGAGGAACAGGGTCATTGTGATAAACTGACCTGAACAGGGTGTGAGTTAGTGTAAACAATATGGATTAAAGATTTGGAGGTGCCGGTGTTGGACTGGGGTGGACAAAATTAAATAATCACACAACATCAGGTTATAGTCCAACAGGTTTATTTGATAGTACCAGCTTTTGGAGCGCTGTTCCTTCATCAGGTGGTTGTGGAGCATAACATCATACGACACAGAATTTATAGTAAAAGATTACAGGGTGATGCCACTGAAATGAAATATTTAAAAATAAAGTGTAGTGTCTGTTCAGTCTGTATACTTTTAGAAATACCATGTTAGATTTTGTTCTTTCATATGTAAACCGTATATAAAAATAGCTAAATTCTCAGGTAACTCTTTAACAATAGGTGCCCCCTCAGCTCAGATTCAGCCTTGAAGGTGTGAGGTTGAAATCTGCCTGTGTCCCAATGTTCTGTCGTGGCAGAAGCTGGGGGTTCCCTGCCTCATGGCTTTCAAGCTGCATTTGACATCGGCAGTGTGGTTCCCACATTGGGTCCCATTGCCTAATATGATGGGACATCTTGGTGTGTTGGCTCTGTGTACCTTCGGTAGGCAGGAGAAGTCTCCTGTATGAGAAGTACATTTCAGAGCTTAGATCAGAGTGGTGCTGGAAAAACACAGCAGGTCAGGCAGCATCCGAGGAGCAGGAAAAACGACGTTTCGGGCAAATGTCATTCATTAGGATTTCGGAAGTGCCGAGCTCAGAAACAGACCCTCCATTCCACCACGTCCCTGCTGACCAGATAACCGGAATTAATTAGCGAGATTAGCCAACATTTGTTCCTTACCCCTCCAAACCCGACCTGACTACATTGCATCCAGATGCCTTTTAAATAGAGACATAGAGATGTACAGCATGGAACAGACCCATTTATTGTTTCCACCAAATAAAGGAGCTGGAGCAGCGTCTCTGCTTCCTCCTGTATTATACAAAATAAAGGAGCTGGATCAGCGTCACTGCTTCCTCCTGTATTATAGAAAATAAAGGAGCTGGATCAGCGTCACTGCTTCCTCCTGTATTACAGAATATAAAGGAGCTGGAGCAGAGTCACTGCTTCCTCCTGTATTATAGAAAATAAAGGAGCCGGAGCAGAGTCACTGCTTCCTCCTGTATTATAGAAAATAAAGGAGCTGGAGCAGCGTCACTGCTTCCTCCTGTATTACAGAAAATAAAGGAGCCGGAGCAGCGTCTCTGCTTTCTCCTGTATTATAGAAAATAAAGGAGCCGGAGCAGCGTCACTGCTTCCTCCTGTATTATAGAAAATAAAGGAGCGGGAGCAGCGTCACTGCTTCCTCCTGTATTATAGAAAATAAAGGAGCCGGAGCACCGTCACTGCTTCCTCCTGTATTATAGAAAATAAAGGAGCTGGAGCAGAGTCACTGCTTCCTCCTGTATTGTTGAAAATAAAGGAGCTGGAGCAGCGTCACTGCTTCCTCCTGTATTATAGAAAATAAAGGAGCTGGAGCAGCGTCACTGCTTCCTCCTGTATTATTGAAAATAAAGGAGCTGGAGCAGCGTCACTGCTTCCTCCTGTATTATAGAAAATAAAGGAGCTGGAGCAGTGTCTCTGCTTCCTCCTGTATTATAGAAAATAAAGGAGTTGGAGCAGCGTCTCTGCTTCCTCCTGTATTATAGAAAATAAAGGAGCTGGAGCAGTGTCTCTGCTTCCTCCTGTATTATAGAAAATAAAGGAGCTGGAGCAGCGTCTCTGCTTCCTCCTGTATTATAGAAAATAAAGGAGCTGGAGCAGCGTCACTGCTTCCTCCTGTATTATAGAAAATAAAGGAGCTGGAGCAGCGTCTCTGCTTCCTCCTGTATTATAGAAAATAAAGGAGCTGGAGCAGCGTCACTGCTTCCTCCTGTATTATACAAAATAGAGGAGCTGGAGCAGCGTCACTGCTTCCTCCTGTATTAAAGAAAATAAAGGAGCTGGAGCAGCGTCACTGCTTCCTCCTGTATTATACAAAATAAAGCTGCTGGAGCAGCGTCACCGCTTCCTCCTGTATTATAGAAAATAAAGGAGCTGGAGCAGCGTCACTGCTTCCTCCTGTATTATAGAAAATAAAGGAGCTGGAGCAGCGTCTCTGCTTCCTCCTGTATTATAGAAAATAAAGGAGCTGGAGCAGCGTCACTGCTTCATCCTGTATTTTTCAAAATAAAGGAGCTGGAGCAGCGTCACTGCTTCCTCCTGTATTATGCAAAATAAAGGAGCTGGAGCAGCGTCTCTGCTTCCTCCTGTATTATAGAAAATAAAGGAGCTGGAGCAGCGTCACTGCTTCCTCCTGTATTATACAAAATAAAGGAGCTGGAGCAGCGTCACTGCTTCCTCCTGTATTATAGAAAATAAAGGAGCTGGAGCAGCGTCACTGCTTCCTCCTGTATTATACAAAATAAAGGAGCTGGAGCAGCGTCACTGCTTCCTCCTGTATTATAGAAAATAAAGGAGCTGGAGCAGCGTCTCTGCTTCCTCCTGTATTATAGAAAATAAAGGAGCTGGAGCAGTGTCACTGCATTCTCCTGTATCATAGAAAATAAAGGAGCTGGAGCAGCGTCACTGCTTCCTCCTGTATTATAGAAAATAAGGGAGCTGGAGCAGCGTCTCGGCTCCCTCCTGTATTATAGAAAATAAAGGAGTTGGAGCAGCGTCACTGCTTCCTCCTGTATTATAGAAAATAAAGGAGCTGGAGCAGCGTCACTCCTTCCTCCTGTATTATAGAAAATGAATGAGATGGAGCAGCGTCACTCCTTCCTCCTGTGTTATAGAAAATGAAGGAGCTGGAGCAGCGTCACTGCTTCCTCCTGTATTATAGAAAATGAAGGAGCTGGAGCAGCGTCACTGCTTCCTCCTGTATTATAGAAAATGAAGGAGCTGGAGCAGCGTCACTGCTTCCTCCTGTATTATAGAAAATGAAGGAGCTGGAGCAGCGTCACTGCTTCCTCCTGTATTATAGAAAATAAAGGAGCTGGAGCAGCGTCACTGCTTCCTCCTGTATTATAGAAAATAAAGGAGCTGGAGCAGCGTCTCTGCTTCCTCCTGTATTATACAAAATAAAGGAGCTGGAGCAGCGTCACTGCTTCCTCCTGTATTATAGAAAATAAAGGAGCTGGAGCAGCGTCACTGCTTCGTCCTGTATTATAGAAAATAAAGGAGCTGGAGCAGCGTCTCTGCTTCCTCCTGTATTATAGAAAATAAAGGAGCTGGAGCAGCGTCACTGCCTCCTCCTGTATTATAGAAAATAAAGGAGCTGGAGCAGCGTCACTGCTTCCTCCTGTATTATACAAAATAAAGGAGTTGGAGCAGCGTCACCTCTTCCTCCTGTATTATACAAAATAAAGGAGCTGGAGCAGCGTCACCTCTTCCTCCTGTATTATACAAAATAAAGGAGCTGGAGCAGCGTCACTGCTTCCTCCTGTATTATAGAAAATAAAGGAGCTGGAGCAGCGTCTCTGCTTCCTCCTGTATTATAGAAAATAAAGGAGCTGGAGCAGCGTCACCGCTTCCTCCTGTATTATAGAAAATAAAGGAGCTGGAGCAGCGTCCCTGCTTCCTCCTGTATTATAGAAAATAAAGGAGCTGGAGCAGCGTCACCGCTTCCTCCTGTATTATAGAAAATAAAGGAGCTGGAGCAGCGTCACTGCTTCCTCCTGTATTATCGAAAATAAAGGAGCTGCGGCAGCGTCACTGCTTCCTCCTGTCTTATAGAAAATAAAGGAGCTGCAGCAGCGTCACTGCTTCCTCCTGTATTATAGAAAATAAAGGAGCTGGAGCAGCGTCACCGCTTCCTCCTGTATTATAGAAAATAAAGGAGCTGGAGCAGCGTCACCGCTTCCTCCTGTATTATACAAAATAAAGGAGCTGGAGCAGCGTCACCGCTTCCTCCTGTATTATAGAAAATAAAGGAGCTGGAGCAGCGTCACTGCTTCCTCCTGTATTATACAAAATAAAGGAGTTGGAGCAGCGTCACCTCTTCCTCCTGTATTATACAAAATAAAGGAGCTGGAGCAGCGTCACCTCTTCCTCCTGTATTATACAAAATAAAGGAGCTGGAGCAGCGTCTCTGCTTCCTCCTGTATTATAGAAAATAAAGGAGCTGGAGCAGCGTCACCGCTTCCTCCTGTATTATAGAAAATAAAGGAGCTGGAGCAGCGTCTCTGCTTCCTCCTGTATTATAGAAAATAAAGGAGCTGGAGCAGCGTCACCGCTTCCTCCTGTATTATAGAAAATAAAGGAGCTGGAGCAGCGTCTCTGCTTCCTCCTGTATTATAGAAAATAAAGGAGCTGGAGCAGCGTCACTGCTTCCTCCTGTATTATACAAAATAAAGGAGCTGGAGCAGCGTCTCTGCTTCCTCCTGTATTATAGAAAATAAAGGAGCTGGAGCAGCGTCACCGCTTCCTCCTGTATTATAGAAAATAAAGGAGCTGGAGCAGCGTCTCTGCTTCCTCCTGTATTATAGAAAATAAAGGAGCTGGAGCAGCGTCACTGCTTCCTCCTGTATTATACAAAATAAAGGAGCTGGAGCAGCGTCACTGCTTCCTCCTGTATTATAGAAAATAAAGGAGCTGGAGCAGCAAATAAAGGAGCTGGAGCAGCGTCACCGCTTCTTCCTGTATTATAGAAAATAAAGGAGCTGGAGCAGCGTCACCGCTTCCTCCTGTATTATAGAAAATAAAGGAGCTGGAGCAGCGTCACCGCTTCCTCCTGTATTATAGAAAATAAAGGAGCTGGAGCAGCGTCTCTGCTTCGTCCTGTATTATAGAATATAAAGGCGCTGGAGCAGCGTCACTGCTTCCTCCTGTATTATAGAAAATAAAGGAGCTGGAGCAGCGTCACTGCTTCCTCCTGTATTATAGAAAATAAAGGAGCTGGAGCAGCGTCACTGCTTCCTCCTGTATTATAGAAAATAAAGGAGCTGGAGCAGCGTCACTGCTTCCTCCTGTATTATAGAAAATAAAGGAGCTGGAGCAGCGTCACTGCTTCCTCCTGTATTATAGAAAATAAAGGAGCTGGAGCAGCTTCACTGCTTCCTCCTGTATTATAGAAAATAAAGGAGCTGGAGCAGCGTCACTGCTTCCTCCTGTATTATAGAAAATAAAGGAGCTGGAGCAGCGTCACTGCTTCCTCATGTATTATAGAAAATAAAGGAGCTGGAGCAGCGTCTCTGCCTCCTCCTGTATTATAGAAAATAAAGGAGCTGGAGCAGCGTCACTGCTTCCTCCTGTATTATAGAAAATAAAGGAGCTGGAGCAGCGTCACTGCTTCCTCCTGTATTATACAAAATAAAGGAGCTGGAGCAGCGTCACTGCTTCCTCCTGTATTATAGAAAATAAAGGAGCTGGAGCAGCGTCTCTGCTTCCTCCTGTATTATAGAAAATAAAGGAGCTGGAGCAGTGTCACTGCATTCTCCTGTATCATAGAAAATAAAGGAGCTGGAGCAGCGTCACTGCTTCCTCCTGTATTATAGAAAATAAGGGAGCTGGAGCAGCGACACTGCTTCCTCCTGTAGTATAGAAAATAAGGGAGCTGGAGCAGCGACACTGCTTCCTCATGTATTATAGAAAATAAAGGAGCAGGAGCAGCGTCACTGCTTCCTCCTGTATTATAGAAAATAAAGGAGCTGGGGCAGCGTCACTGCTTCCTCCTGTATTATAGAAAATGAATGAGATGGAGCAACGTCACTCCTTCCTCCTGTGTAATAGAAAATGAAGGAGCTGGAGCAGCGTCACTGCTTCCTCCTGTATTATAGAAAATGAAGGAGCTGGAGCAGCGTCACTGCTTCCTCCTGTATTATAGAAAATGAAGGACCTGGAGCAGCGTCACTGCTTCCTCCTGTATTATAGAAAATGAAGGAGCTGGAGCAGCGTCACTGCTTCATCCTGTATTATAGAAAATGAAGGAGCTGGAGCAGCGTCACTGCTTCATCCTGTATTATAGAAAATGAAGGAGCTGGAGCAGCGTCACCGCTTCCTCCTGTATTATAGAAAATGAAGGAGCTGGAGCAGCGTCACTGCTTCCTCCTGTATTATAGAAAATAAAGGAGCTGGAGCAGCGTTACTGCTTCCTCCTGTATTATAGAAAATAAAGGAGCTGGAGCAGCGTCTCTGCTTCCTCCTGTATTATAGAAAATAAAGGAGCTGGAGCAGCGTCACTGCTTCCTCCTGTATTATAGAAAATAAAGGAGCTGGAGCAGCGTCACTGCTTCGTCCTGTATTATAGAAAATAAAGGAGCTGGAGCAGCGTCTCTGCTTCCTCCTGTATTATAGAAAATAAAGGAGCTGGAGCAGCGTCACTGCCTCCTCCTGTATTATAGAAAATAAAGGAGCTGGAGCAGCGTCACTGCTTCCTCCTGTATTATAGAAAATAAAGGAGCTGGAGCAGCGTCACTGCTTCCTCCTGTATTATAGAAAATAAAGGAGCTGGAGCAGCGTCTCTGCTTCCTCCTGTATTATAGAAAATAAAGGAGCTGGAGCAGCGTCACTGCTTCCTCCTGTATTATAGAAAATAAAGGAGCTGGAGCAGCGTCACTGCTTCGTCCTGTATTATAGAAAATAAAGGAGCTGGAGCAGCGTCTCTGCTTCCTCCTGTATTATAGAAAATAAAGGAGCTGGAGCAGCGTCACTGCCTCCTCCTGTATTATAGAAAATAAAGGAGCTGGAGCAGCGTCACTGCTTCCTCCTGTATTATACAAAATAAAGGAGTTGGAGCAGCGTCACCTCTTCCTCCTGTATTATACAAAATAAAGGAGCTGGAGCAGCGTCACCTCTTCCTCCTGTATTATACAAAATAAAGGAGCTGGAGCAGCGTCACTGCTTCCTCCTGTATTATAGAAAATAAAGGAGCTGGAGCAGCGTCTCTGCTTCCTCCTGTATTATAGAAAATAAAGGAGCTGGAGCAGCGTCACCGCTTCCTCCTGTATTATAGAAAATAAAGGAGCTGGAGCAGCGTCCCTGCTTCCTCCTGTATTATAGAAAATAAAGGAGCTGGAGCAGCGTCACCGCTTCCTCCTGTATTATAGAAAATAAAGGAGCTGGAGCAGCGTCACTGCTTCCTCATGTATTATAGAAAATAAAGGAGCTGGAGCAGCGTCACTGCTTCCTCCTGTATTATAGAAAATAAAGGAGCTGCAGCAGCGTCACTGCTTCCTCCTGTATTATACAACATAAAGGAGCTGGAGCAGCGTCACCGCTTCCTCCTGTATTATAGAAAATAAAGGAGCTGGAGCAGCGTCACCGCTTCCTCCTGTATTATAGAAAATAAAGGAGCTGGAGCAGCGTCACTGCTTCCTCCTGTATTATACAAAATAAAGGAGCTGGAGCAGCGTCACCGCTTCCTCCTGTATTATAGAAAATAAAGGAGCTGGAGCAGCGTCTCTGCTTCCTCCTGTATTATAGAAAATAAAGGAGCTGGAGCAGCGTCACTGCTTCCTCCTGTATTATACAAAATAAAGGAGCTGGAGCAGCGTCACTGCTTCCTCCTGTATTATAGAAAATAAAGGAGCTGGAGCAGCAAATAAAGGAGCTGGAGCAGCGTCACTGCTTCCTCCTGTATTATAGAAAATAAAGGAGCTGGAGCAGCGTCACTGCTTCCTCCTGTATTATAGAAAATAAAGGAGCTGGAGCAGCGTCACTGCTTCCTCATGTATTATAGAAAATAAAGGAGCTGGAGCAGCGTCTCTGCCTCCTCCTGTATTATAGAAAATAAAGGAGCTGGAGCAGCGTCACTGCTTCCTCCTGTATTATAGAAAATAAAGGAGCTGGAGCAGCGTCACTGCTTCCTCCTGTATTATACAAAATAAAGGAGCTGGAGCAGCGTCACTGCTTCCTCCTGTATTATAGAAAATAAAGGAGCTGGAGCAGCGTCTCTGCTTCCTCCTGTATTATAGAAAATAAAGGAGCTGGAGCAGTGTCACTGCATTCTCCTGTATCATAGAAAATAAAGGAGCTGGAGCAGCGTCACTGCTTCCTCCTGTATTATAGAAAATAAGGGAGCTGGAGCAGCGACACTGCTTCCTCCTGTAGTATAGAAAATAAAGGAGCTGGAGCAGCGTCACTGCTTCCTCCTGTATTATAGAAAATAAAGGAGCAGGAGCAGCGTCACTGCTTCCTCCTGTATTATAGAAAATAAAGGAGCTGGGGCAGCGTCACTGCTTCCTCCTGTATTATAGAAAATGAATGAGATGGAGCAACGTCACTCCTTCCTCCTGTGTTATAGAAAATGAAGGAGCTGGAGCAGCGTCACTGCTTCCTCCTGTATTATAGAAAATGAAGGAGCTGGAGCAGCGTCACTGCTTCCTCCTGTATTATAGAAAATGAAGGACCTGGAGCAGCGTCACTGCTTCCTCCTGTATTATAGAAAATGAAGGAGCTGGAGCAGCGTCACTGCTTCATCCTGTATTATAGAAAATGAAGGAGCTGGAGCAGCGTCACTGCTTCCTCCTGTATTATAGAAAATGAAGGAGCTGGAGCAGCGTCACTGCTTCCTCCTGTATTATAGAAAATAAAGGAGCTGGAGCAGCGTCACTGCTTCCTCCTGTATTATAGAAAATAAAGGAGCTGGAGCAGCGTCTCTGCTTCCTCCTGTATTATAGAAAATAAAGGAGCTGGAGCAGCGTCACTGCTTCCTCCTGTATTATAGAAAATAAAGGAGCTGGAGCAGCGTCACTGCTTCGTCCTGTATTATAGAAAATAAAGGAGATGGAGCAGCGTCTCTGCTTCCTCCTGTATTATAGAAAATAAAGGAGCTGGAGCAGCGTCACTGCCTCCTCCTGTATTATAGAAAATAAAGGAGCTGGAGCAGCGTCACTGCTTCCTCCTGTATTATACAAAATAAAGGAGCTGGAGCAGCGTCACCTCTTCCTCCTGTATTATACAAAATAAAGGAGCTGGAGCAGCGTCACCGCTTCCTCCTGTATTATAGAAAATAAAGGAGCTGGAGCAGCGTCTCTGCTTCCTCCTGTATTATAGAAAATAAAGGAGCTGGAGCAGCGTCACTGCCTCCTCCTGTATTATAGAAAATAAAGGAGCTGGAGCAGCGTCACTGCTTCCTCCTGTATTATACAAAATAAAGGAGCTGGAGCAGCGTCACCGCTTCCTCCTGTATTATAGAAAATAAAGGAGCTGGAGCAGCGTCACCGCTTCCTCCTGTATTATAGAAAATAAAGGAGCTGGAGCAGCGTCACCGCTTCCTCCTGTATTATAGAAAATAAAGGAGCTGGAGCAGCGTCACCGCTTCCTCCTGTATTATAGAAAATAAAGGAGCTGGAGCAGCGTCTCTGCTTCCACCTGTATTATAGAAAATAAAGGAGCTGGAGCACCGTCACTGCCTCCTCCTGTATTATAGAAAATAAAGGAGCTGGAGCAGCGTCACTGCTTCCTCCTGTATTATACAAAATAAAGGAGCTGGAGCAGCGTCACTGCTTCCTCCTGTATTATACAAAATAAAGGAGCTGGAGCAGCGTCTCTGCTTCCTCCTGTATTATAGAAAATAAAGGAGCTGGAGCAGCGTCACCGCTTCCTCCTGTATTATAGAAAATAAAGGAGCTGGAGCAGCGTCCCTGCTTCCTCCTGTATTATAGAAAATAAAGGAGCTGGTGCAGCGTCACCGCTTCCTCCTGTATTATAGAAAATAAAGGAGCTGGAGCAGCGTCCCTGCTTCCTCCTGTATTATAGAAAATAAAGGAGCTGGAGCAGCGTCACTGCTTCCTCCTGTATTATACAAAATAAAGGAGCTGGAGCAGCGTCACCGCTTCCTCCTGTATTATAGAAAATAAAGGAGCTGGAGCAGCGTCACCGCTTCCTCCTGTATTATAGAAAATAAAGGAGCTGGAGCAGCGTCACTGCTTCCTCCTGTATTATAGAAAATAAAGGAGCTGGAGCAGCGTCTCTGCTTCCACCTGTATTATAGAAAATAAAGGAGCTGGAGCACCGTCACTGCTTCCTCCTGTATTATACAAAATAAAGGAGCTGGAGCAGCGTCACCGCTTCCTCCTGTATTATAGAAAATAAAGGAGCTGGAGCAGCGTCACCGCTTCCTCCTGTATTATAGAAAATAAAGGAGCTGGAGCAGCGTCACTGCTTCCTCCTGTATTATACAAAATAAAGGAGCTGGAGCAGCGTCACCGCTTCCTCCTGTATTATAGAAAATAAAGGAGCTGGAGCAGCGTCACTGCTTCCTCCTGTATTATAGAAAATAAAGGAGCTGGAGCAGCGTCACTGCTTCCTCCTGTATTATAGAAAATAAAGGAGCTGGAGCAGCGTCACTGCTTCCTCCTGTATTATACAAAATAAAGGAGCTGGAGCAGCGTCACTGCTTCCTCCTGTATTATAGAAAATAAAGGAGCTGGAGCAGCGTCTCTGCTTCCTCCTGTATTATAGAAAATAAAGGAGCTGGAGCAGCGTCACCGCTTCCTCCTGTATTATAGAAAATAAAGGAGCTGGAGCAGCGTCCCTGCTTCCTCCTGTATTATAGAAAATAAAGGAGCTGGAGCAGCGTCACCGCTTCCTCCTGTATTATAGAAAATAAAGGAGCTGGAGCAGCGTCACTGCTTTCTCCTGTATTATAGAAAATAAAGGAGCTGGAGCAGCGTCACTGCTTCCTCCTGTATTATAGAAAATAAAGGAGCTGGAGCAGCGTCACTGCTTCCTCCTGTATTATACAACATAAAGGAGCTGGAGCAGCGTCACCGCTTCCTCCTGTATTATAGAAAATAAAGGAGCTGGAGCAGCGTCACCGCTTCCTCCTGTATTATAGAAAATAAAGGAGCTGGAGCAGCGTCTCTGCTTCCTCCTGTATTATAGAAAATAAAGGAGCTGGAGCAGCGTCACTGCTTCCTCCTGTATTATACAAAATAAAGGAGCTGGAGCAGCATCACTGCTTCCTCCTGTATTATAGAAAATAAAGGATCTGGAGCAGCAAATAACGGGGCTGGAGCAGCGTCACTGCTTCCTCCTGTATTATAGAAAATAAAGGAGCTGGAGCAGCGTCACCGCTTCCTCCTGTATTATAGAAAATAAAGAAGCTGGAGCAGCGTCTCTGCTTCGTCCTGTATTATAGAAAATAAAGGAGCTGGAGCAGCGTCACTGCTTCCTCCTGTATTA
Source organism: Chiloscyllium punctatum (assembly GCF_047496795.1). Taxonomy (NCBI): domain Eukaryota; kingdom Metazoa; phylum Chordata; class Chondrichthyes; order Orectolobiformes; family Hemiscylliidae; genus Chiloscyllium; species Chiloscyllium punctatum. The sequence continues at coordinate 57,817,699 of NC_092759.1, read as the reverse complement.
TAGAAAATAAAGGAGCTGGAGCAGCGTCACCGCTTCCTCCTGTATTATAGAAAATAAAGGAGCTGGAGCAGCGTCACTGCTTCCTCCTGTATTATAGAAAATAAAGGAGCTGGAGCAGCGTCACCGCTTCCTCCTGTATTATAGAAAATAAAGAAGCTGGAGCAGCGTCTCTGCTTCGTCCTGTATTATAGAAAATAAGGGAGCTGGAGCAGCGTCACTGCTTCCTCCTGTATTATACAAAATAAAGGAGCTGGAGCAGCGTCACTGCTTCCTCCTGTATTATAGAAAATAAAGGAGCTGGAGCAGCAAATAAAGGAGCTGGAGCAGCGTCACCCCTTTCTCCTGTATTATAGAAAATAAAGGAGCTGGAGCAGCGTCACTGCTTCCTCCTGTATTATAGAAAATAAAGGACTGGAGCAGCGTCACTGCTTCCTCCTGTATTATAGAAAATAAAGGAGCTGGAGCAGCGTCACCGCTTCCTCCTGTATTATAGAAAATAAAGGAGCTGGAGCAGCGTCACTGCTTTCTCCTGTATTATCGAAAATAAAGGAGCTGGAGCAGCGTCACTGCTTCCTCCTGTATTATAGAAAATAAAGGAGCTGGAGCAGCGTCACTGCTTCCTCCTGTATTATACAACATAAAGGAGCTGGAGCAGCGTCACCGCTTCCTCCTGTATTATAGAAAATAAAGGAGCTGGAGCAGCGTCACCGCTTCCTCCTGTATTATAGAAAATAAAGGAGCTGGAGCAGCGTCTCTGCTTCCTCCTGTATTATAGAAAATAAAGGAGCTGGAGCAGCGTCACTGCTTCCTCCTGTATTATACAAAATAAAGGAGCTGGAGCAGCATCACTGCTTCCTCCTGTATTATAGAAAATAAAGGATCTGGAGCAGCAAATAACGGGGCTGGAGCAGCGTCACTGCTTCCTCCTGTATTATAGAAAATAAAGGAGCTGGAGCAGCGTCACCGCTTCCTCCTGTATTATAGAAAATAAAGAAGCTGGAGCAGCGTCTCTGCTTCGTCCTGTATTATAGAAAATAAAGGAGCTGGAGCAGCGTCACTGCTTCCTCCTGTATTATAGAAAATAAAGGAGCTGGAGCAGCGTCACCGCTTCCTCCTGTATTATAGAAAATAAAGGAGCTGGAGCAGCGTCACTGCTTCCTCCTGTATTATAGAAAATAAAGGAGCTGGAGCAGCGTCACCGCTTCCTCCTGTATTATAGAAAATAAAGAAGCTGGAGCAGCGTCTCTGCTTCGTCCTGTATTATAGAAAATAAAGGAGCTGGAGCAGCGTCACTGCTTCCTCCTGTATTATACAAAATAAAGGAGCTGGAGCAGCGTCACTGCTTCCTCCTGTATTATAGAAAATAAAGGAGCTGGAGCAGCAAATAAAGGAGCTGGAGCAGCGTCACCCCTTTCTCCTGTATTATAGAAAATAAAGGAGCTGGAGCAGCGTCACTGCTTCCTCCTGTATTATAGAAAATAAAGGACTGGAGCAGCGTCACTGCTTCCTCCTGTATTATAGAAAATAAAGGAGCTGGAGCAGCGTCACTGCTTCCTCCTGTATTATAGAAAATAAAGGAGCTGGAGCAGCGTCACTGCTTTCTCCTGTATTATCGAAAATAATTGAGCTGGAGCAGCGTCACTGCTTCCTCCTGTATTATAGAAAATAAAGGAGCTGGAGCAGCGTCACTGCTTCCTCCTGTATTATAGAAAATAAAGGAGCTGGAGCAGCGTCTCTGCCTCCTCCTGTATTATAGAAAATAAAGGAGCTGGAGCAGTGTCACTGCATTCTCCTGTATTATAGAAAATAAAGGAGCTGGAGCAGCGTCTCTGCTTCCTCCTGTATGATAGAAAATAAAGGAGCTGGAGCAGCGTCTCTGCTTCCTCCTGTATTATAGAAAATAAAGGAGCTGGAGCAGCGTCACTGCTTCCTCCTGTATTATAGAAAATAAAGGAGCTGGAGCAGCGTCACTGCTTCCTCCTGTATTATAGAAAATAAAGGAGCTGGAGCAGCGTCTCTGCTTCCTCCTGTATTATAGAAAATAAAGGAGTTGGAGCAGCGTCTCTGTTTTCTCCTGTATTATAGAAAATAAGGGAGCTGGAGCATCGTCTCTGCTTCCTCCTGTATTATAGAAAATAAAGGAGCTGGAGCAGCGTCACTGCTTCCTCCTGTATTATAGAAAATAAAGGAGCTGGAGCAGCGTCACTGCTTCCTCCTGTATTATAGAAAATAAAGGAGCTGGAGCAGCGTCACTGCTTCCTCCTGTATTATAGAAAATAAAGGAGCTGGAGCAGCGACACTGCTTCCTCCTGTATTATAGAAAATAAAGGAGCTGGAGCAGAGTCACTGCTTCCTCCTGTATTATAGAAAATAAATGAGCTGGAGCAGCGTCACTGCTTCCTCCTGTATTATAGAAAATAAAGGAGCTGGAGCAGCGTCACTGCTTCCTCCTGTATTATAGAAAATATGTTGGCACTCCCACCAATTTTCCGATGTAACGGCACTCTGCACTGAGTCTCCCATTTATTGATTCCACCAAATCTCCCAGTTACTCATACCCCTGTACTAATTCTTCTATTTACTGGTCCCCGAGCCCGATTAGACTATTAAAGGGTGCGCTACCCTCATTCTCCCATTTCCTGGTGCCATACACCCATTCTGTAATTGAGCTCCACTGTGCACCAGGTCTTCCATTCAGTATTTCCCTGCAACAATTCTCCCATTTGGTAGTTCGCTGCCAGAATTCTCTGATCTTGCGATCCCTGCATCAAATCTCCAAATTACCAACCTGACACATATCTTCCCTTTAGTGGTGAACTGCACCAACTCCCCCATTTTTGGTACACTGTATTGAATCTCGACCACTAATCCTTTGCAACATTTGTCCTATTTACTGATTCACTGCCCGTGTTCTCCCATTTGCTCCAATTCTCGAAGTTATCAGCACCCTGCACCAGGTCTCTCATTTACTGATACCCCACACCAATTCTCCAATTCAGTGTTGCTTAGCACCATTTTCCCCAATTCCTGAAGTCCTGAACAAGTTCTCCACTCAGTGTTGCCTTACACCAATCCTTATACTGACTGATGCTCTCGCCCAATTTAGGGGTGCGCTACTCTAAATCTACCAAAAGGTAATGTCCTGTCCCAATTCTACCATTTAGTGCAACGCAGCATAACTCACCCAATTAGCACTGAACTGCACTAATTCACCCATTATCTGATGTCCTGTTGAAACTTCTCATATTTCGATAAGCCCTTTTGAAATTTATCCATTTCGTATTTTATTGCAATGACTCTTCTATTTAGTGTACAGCTTCCAGAATTATTAAATTTAGGCGGAGACAGGTTGGACTGAGGGGTCTGTTTCCGTGCTGTACATCTCTAAGGCTGTAATTAGTGCTTTCCTTCCCTTCATCAGGAAGTGCTTTTGCCCGAAACGTTGATTTCGCTGCTCGTTGGATGCTGCCTGAACTGCTGTGCTCTTCCAGCACCACTAATCCAGTATTTAATTTTCAGCATCTGCAGTCATTGTTTTTACCTTGTTAATTTCACCAACTCACCCATTGAGGTTATCCTGCCCCAGTCCTCCCACTTAGAATTTAACGGCACCTGCATGAATTCTCCAATTATTGTTGTTCTGCATCAATTCCTTCCATTTAGTTGTTCCCTGATACACATTTCCAACGTACAGATGCCCTGCTGATTATATTTGTTCATTTAGTGATGCACTGACCTGACTCTCCAATTTACCGATGCTTCCAACATTTCTTTTTATTGATTCCCTGGCCCCTATTCCCCAATTTAGACATGCTCTGCTCCAATTTTCTAATATATAGACACTCCCACCAGTTTTCCAATGTAAGGGCACTGTGCACAGAATCTCCCATTTATTGAAACCCACCAAATCTCCTATTTACTCATATCCCTGTACTAATCCTTCCATTTACTGATGCCCAACCCCGATTCTACAATTTAAGGGTGCGCTACTCTAATTCTCCCATTTACTGTCGCCATGCACCCATTCTGTAATTTAGCTCCACTGTGCACCAGGTCTTCCATTCAGTCTTACTCTGCAACAATTCTCCCATTTAGTAGACCACTGAGAGAATTCTCTAATCTTGGCAATGTCTGCATCATATCTCCAAATTCCCCAAACTGCAAATATCCCCCCTTTCGTGGTGAACTGCACCAACTCCCCCATTTTGTGGTGCACTGTATTGAATCTGGACCGCAAATCCTTTGCAGCATTTGTCCTATTTCCTGATTCACTGCCCGTGTTCTCCCATTTTCTCCAATTCTCGAAGTTATCAGCACCCTCCACCAGGTCTCTCATTTACTGATACCCCACATCAATTCTCTAATTCAGTGTTACTGAGCACCATTTCCCCCAATTACTGATGTCCTGAACAGGTTCAGTCTTCCCTTACCCCAATCCCCATACTGACTGATTCCCTCGCCCAATTTAGGGGCGCCCTACTCTAAATCTCCCAAAAGGTAAAGTCCTGCTCCAATTCAACCATTTAGTTGCAACACAGCATAACTCACCCATTTCGTGCTGAACTGCACTAATTCACCCATTATCTGATGCCCTGTTGCAAATTCTCACATTTCGATAAACCCTTTCAAAATTTATCCATCTGGTATTTTCTTGCAATGATTCTCCAATTTACTGTAGAGCTGACAGAATTCTTAAATTTAGGCGTGGAGATTTGGACTGAAGGGTCTGTTTCCGTGCTGTGCATCTCTCAGGCTGTAATTAGTGTCCCGCTTCCCTACACCAATTCTCCCATTTCCCATTGAGGTTATCCTGCCCCAGTCCTCCCACTGAGAATTTCATGGCACCTGCATAAACTTTCAAATTATTGTTGCCCTGCATCAAATCCTTCCAGTTAGTTGTTCCCTGATACACATCTTCTACGTACGGATGCCCTGCTGAATTGTTTTCATTTAGTGATGCTCTGAACTGAATCTCCAATTTACCAATGCTTACAATATTTCTTCTTTTTATTGATTCCCTGGCCTCTAATCCCCAATTTAGACAGGCTCTGCTCCAACTTTCTAATACTTTGGCACTCCCACCAATTTTTTTAAAGTAACAGCACTGTGCACGAGATCTCCCATTTATTGATTCCCACCAAATCTCCCATTTACCCATATCCCTGTACTAATTCTTCTATTTACTGATGCCTGAGCCCGATTCTACCATTTAAGGGTGCGCTACTCTAATTCTCCCATTTACTGATGGCCAACACCAATTCTCCAATTCAGTGTTGCTAGCACCATTTCCCCCAATTACTGATGTCCTGAACAAGCTCTCCACTCAGTGTTGCCTTACACCAATCCTCATACTGATGCACTCGCCCAATTTAGGGGCACCCTACGCTAAATCTCTCAAAAGGTAATGTCCTGCTCCCATTCTCCCATTTCGTGCAACACAGCATAATTCACCTATTTAGTGCTGAATTGCACTAATTCACACAGTATTTGATGCCCTGTTGCAAACTCTCACACATATCGATAAGCCTTTTCCCAATTTTTCTATTTAGTAGTTTCTTGAAATGATTCTCCAATTTAGTGGAGAGCTGCCAGAATTCTTAAATTGAGACGTGGACAGGTTGGACTGAAGGGTCTGTTTCCATGCTGTACATCTCTAAGGCTGTAATTAGTGCTCCGCTTCCCTGCCCCAATTCTCCCATTTACCAATCCTGCACTATGTCGGGAATTTCGCCAACTCACTTATTGAGATTATTCGGTCTCTGTCCTGCATGTCACCTTTAATAGCACCTGCATGAATTCTCCAATTATTGTGGCACTGTATCAATTCCTTCCATTTAGTTGTTTCCTGACACACACACATCTTCCACGCACAGATGCCATGCTGATATTTTTTTTTCATTTAGTGATGCATTGAACTGAATCTCCAATTTACCAATGCTTGCAACATTTCTTCTTTTTATCTATTCCCTGGCCCGTGTTCCCCAATTTAGACAGGCTTTGCTCCACTTTTCTAATGTAATGGCACTGTGCAGCAGATCTCCCAATTATTGATTCCCACCAAATCTCCCATTTCCTCATATCCCTGTACTAATCCTTCCATTTACTGATGCCTGAGCCCGATTCTACCATTTAAGGGTGCGCTACTCTAATTCTCCCATTCCCTGTTGCCATGCAGCAATTCTCTAATTTAGCTCCACTGTGCACCAGTACCATTCACTGATACCCCACATCAATTCTCCAATTCAGTGTTGCATAGCACCATTTCGCCCAATTGCTGATGTCCTGAACAAGTTCTACATTCAGTGTTGCCTTACACCAATGCTCATACTGACTGATGCTCTCGCCCAATTTAGGGGTGTCCGACTCTCATTCCCACATTAAGTAATTTCCTGTCCCAATTCTCCCATTTACTGCTAAACTGAAACTCTCCCATTTGGTTCTCACTGCATCAATTTGCCATTATTGGATGCTCTGTTCCAAATTCTCTTATTTCGATAAGCCCTTGCCCAATTCTTCCATTTAGTATTTCCTTGGAATGTTTCTCCAATTTCGTGGAGCGCTGCCAGAATTCTAAGATTGAGTCATACACAAGTTGGATTGAAGGGTCTCTTTCTATGTTGTACATCTCTCTGATTGTATGACTCTATTTATGACTCCGCTGCTCTGCACCATTTCTCCCATTTACAAATCCTGCACAAATCCTGAAACTGCACCAACCCTCCCTTTGAGTATTATCCTGCCCTATTTAATGGCACCTGCATGAATTCTCCAGTTATTGTTGCCCTGCATCAATTCCTTCCTTTTAATTGTTCCCTGATACACATCTTCCACGTACGGGTGCCCTGCTGAATTGTTTTTATTTAGTGATGCACTGAACTGAATCTCCAATTTCCCGATGCTTGAAACATTTCTTCTTTTTATTGATCCCCTGGCCCCTATTCCCCAATTTAGACAAGCTGTGCTCCAATTTTCCAATATACTAACACTCCTACCAGTTTTCCAAAGTAATGGCACTGTACACCAAGTCTCCCATTTATTGATTCTCACCAAATCACCCATTTACTCATCCCCCTGTACTCACTCTTCCATTTGCCCGATTTACCATTTAAAGGTGCGCTACTCTAATTCTCCCATTTACTGGTGCCATGCACTTATTTTGTATTTTAGCTCCACTGTACACCAGTTCTTCCATTTTTTTTATTCCTCTCCAACACTCCTCCAATTTTCTAGTCTGCTGCCAGAATTCTCTAAGCTTTGCGATCTCTGCATCATATCTACAAATTATCGATCCTACATATTTCCTCCCTTTTATGGTGAACTGCACCAATGCTCCCATGTCGTGGTACACTGTATTGAAACTGGACCAATAATCCTTTGCAACATTTGTCCTATTTACTGATTCACTGCCCGTGTCCTCCCATTTGCTCCAATTCCCGAAGTTATCAGCACCCTGCACCAGGTCTATCATTTACTGATGCCCCACACCAATTCTTCAATTCAGTGTTGCTGAGCACCACTTTCCCCAATTACTGATGTCCTGAACCAGTTCTCCTCACAGTGTTGCCTTACACCAATCCTCATCCTGACTGATGTCCTCGAACAATTTAGGGTGTCCAACTCTCAATCTCCCATCAAGTATTGTCCTGCCCGAATTCTCCCATTTAGTGTTACACTGCACCGATTCTCCCATTAACTGATGCCCTGTTACATTTCTCACATTTCGATAAGCCCTTCCCCAATTCTCCCAGTAAGTAGTTCCTTGTAATGATTCTCCAATTTAGTGGAGCGCTGCCAGAATTCTTTAATTGTGGCATGGATAAGTTGGACTGAAGAATCTGTTTGTGTGTTGTAAATCTCTGTGATTGTGTGACTCCATTAATGGCCATTTCCCCCATTTCCCAATCCTGCACACATCCTGGAACTGCACCAACTCTCCCACTGAGTGTTATCCTGATCCAGTTCTCCCACTTCGAATTTAAATGGCACCTGCATGGATTCTCCACTTAATGATGACCTGCATTTTTTTTTTCATTTAGTGACGCACTGATCTGAATCTCCAGTTAACTGATATTTGCAACACTTCTTTTATTGAAGGTAGAAGACAGAGGGTGGTGGGGGAGGGTTGCTTTTCAGACTGGAGGCCTGTGACTAGCAGTGTGTCACAAGGATCGGTGCTGGGTCCACTGTTGTTTTGTAATTTATATAAATGATTTGGATGTGACCACAGGACGAATGGTTAGTAAGTTTGCAGATGACAGTAAAATTGGAGGTGTCGAGGACAGTGAAGATGATTATCTCAGATTACAACGGGATCTTGATCAGATGGGCCTCTGGGCTGAGGAGAGGAAGATGGAGATTAATTTAATCAAGTCTGAGGTGCTGCATTTTGGAGAAGCAAAAGAGAGCAGGACTTACACACTTAATGGCAAGGTACTAGGGATGTTGCTAAACAAATAGACCTGGAGTGCAGTTTCATAGATCGTTGAAATTGGACAAACATTTTGATAAGATAGTGAAGAAGGTGTTTGTCCTTTTTGTCTTTATTGGTCAGTTAATTGTGTAAAGGAGTTGGGAGGTCATGTTGCAGTATTGGTTCGGCCACTTTTGGTATATAATGTGCAATTCTGGACTCCCTCCTGAAAGAAGGGTATTGTGAAACTATAAAGGGTTGAGAAAAGATTTACAAGGATGTTGCCAAGGTTGGAGGGTTTGTGCTGGAGGGTAAGACTGTATAGATTGAGATTACTATCCCTGGAGCGTCAGTGGCTGAGGGGGATCCTTATAGACGTTCACAAAAACATTAAGGTCCTCAAAAGGTTATAAAGGCAAGGTGATTTCCCTGTGGTGTGGGAGTCCAGAAGCAGATGGCATATGTTAAAATTGAGAGGGAAATATAAAAGGGACCTAAGGGGAACGTTTTTCATGCAGAGGGCACTGTGTGCATGAGCTGCCAGAGGAAGTAGTGGAGGCTGGTACAATTCCAACATTTAAAAGGTATCTGGGTGGGTGTAGGAATTAAAAAGGGTTCAGAGGAACATGGGCCAAATTCTGACAAATAGGATGAGATTGACATCGGATATCAGTTCAGCATGGATGTGTTGGACTGAATGATTTGTTTCTGTGCTTATATGCTCTGAGTGGGTTGAGCTCCGGATTGTAGATTTATAAAGCAGAAAATAAAGTATGGTACAGCTATAGACCAAGAAATCCTGCTGATCTCATCAGCTTTATCCTGTTTCCCTGATCCACCTCCTACAATCAATGCATTTTTCCGATCCTCATTCAGAATTCCTGAAGCTCTGTAACTGCCCTGGTACAATGTGTTGAAAGTCCTATTACAGTCCACACGAGGTACCTTTCCCACTGCCCTGCTCCCACGGCCTGCAATGCTGCAGACTGAGCAGACAACCCGAAGGACAATGATGAGCTCCTTCAGGCCCACGGCCCTCCTTCTCACTGAATGAAGACAATCACCAGAAGCAGAATCCAGCTCTTGTTGGAGCCTTGAATACCCGACTCTGTCTCTCTGAGTGAAGATTGGACTCAGAAACAGAAATGAAATCAACTTCCTATCTGCATTGTGTCACTCTTTAAGATCTCTGTGTGTCTGAGTTCAGGTCATTTGATTGGAGACTGTGGATAGTGGGTCCCCAGTGAAATGGAAAGAATGGTGAAGGAGCTCACTGAGGGACATCTCTCAAAGTGAGAGTCAGAAAGATGGTATTCCACATTGGAAGGGTTTAAGGGGAATTGATGGCTCAGAAAAATGTTATCCAGATGTTTGTAAAACTTAGGAACTCTGTTTTGTGGCTGGAGTTTATTTTATCCTTGTGTAGATTTGACACATTAATCCTCCCTCCCCACCACGACAGAAGCTGTTGGAACTGTTCAGTGTTTCCAGCAGCTTCTGTAATTATTTCAGGTTCCTGACGGGAGCAGCCTCTCACTTTTCGAACAAAACAAACCCATCCTTGTGCTGTACCCAATATTTCAATAAGAAATGGGAAGCAGCAGAGGGGAAAGCTTCCGAGATGCCGAGCAATGCTGCCCGGTTCCACACTGCAATTCACAGGAACCATCGCCAGGAAAAGCTCTTTTCTCTGTGAACAAACAGAATATCAAGGAGTCGGATTGGGGAATGTGTCCTCTCACAGAAACAGGAACAGGGAGATGTCATTCCCTCCGAAATAAACACAGGCCATGCTGAGAAATCTGATAAGGTCAGGCAGCATCTATAGGAGAAGGGAAAGGTTACCCAGTGTGTTATGAGGGTGGGGGGATTCAGCAGAGCAGAAGGAAGTTAGAAAAGTAATGATTTCTGAGGAATTGGAATGGGGGTAACGCTGAAGAAAGAATGAGATGGTTTGTAATAGGGTGGGGGCTGCAGAGATTTAATGATAAACGGTTTCATGGAACTAAATCCAAAAGGGATCGGGAATAAGTTCATTAAACATCTAAGAGCTCAGGAAATGTGAGCAGGAGGAGACTATACAGCCTGTTTAAACTGTTCAGTCTGTTCTGGCAGTCAATCCAATCAGAGCTGGTTTGAGATTTCAAATCCGGTTTCCTATCCACCCCCCATATCCCGTGACTCCCTGAGACCCCGGCAATCTGTCTATTCCAATCTGAAATGTACTCAGTGAGGGAGCATCCACAATCCTCAGGAAGAGAGAATATTAAAGACTCAGAGGCCTTAGAGTGAAGCGCTGTCTCCTCATCTTAGTCCCAAATAACCTGCCCCTTACCCTGAGAGGGTGGCAATCAAACCCGAATGAACTGCGGATGCTGGAACATTAACGCTGATTTCTCTGCACAGATGCTGCCTGACCTGCTGAGCTTTTCCAGCAACTCCTGAGACTGTGTTATTGTGTTTCAGATTCCCAGACCCACAGGATTAATTGCTCAGCATCTCCCCTCTCAAGCCTCATAACAATCTAATACATTCAAATGGAATCGCCTTTCAATTTTCTCGAATATAGACCCAATTTATTCAGATACTCAGCCCTGGAGCACACGGGTCCCAAATACTGAGCTTTATTTTGTGTTTCTGTTCACTGAGCTGGGAATTTGTGTTGCAGACGTTCTGTCCCCTGACTAGGGGACATCCTCAGTGTTTGGGAGCCTCCTGTGAAGCGCTTCTGTGATCTTTCCTCCGGCATTTATAGTGGGTTGAATCTGCCGCTTCCGGTTGTCAGTTACAGCTGTTTTGCTGCAGTGGTCGGTATATTGGGTCCTGGTCGATGTGCTTATTGATTGAATCTGTGGCCCTTTTGAACAGTGTCTTGATGCAACTTATTTTGTATGTGTTGGGCTGGTTGCTTACGTAGTTCAGGACTCGGTCTGTGTGTGTACCTTTCCTGTAAACCTTTGTGGTGAATTCTCCGTTCGGTGTTCTCTGTACCATCACGTCTAGGAATGGGAGTTGGTTGTCCTTTTCTTCCTCTCTAGTGAATCGGATTCCTGTGAGTGTGGCGTTGATGATCCGGTGTGTGTTCTCTATTTCAGTGTTTTTAATGATTGCAAAGGTGTCAACCACATATCTGACCCAGAGTTTGGGTTGAATTTGCGGTTAGAATGTTTGTTCTAATCTTTGCATTACCGCTTCTGCTGTGAGTCCGGAGATGGGTGAGCTCATGGGTGTGCTGTTGATTTGTTCATATATTTGGTTGTTGAATGTGAAGTGTGTTGTGAGACACAGGTACAGTAGTTTGAGTATGCCATCTTTGTTGATAGGTTCCCCGTCCTGTTGTCTGTTCTGTATGTCCAGCAGGTTGGCTATTGTTTCTCTGGCTAGGGTTTTGTCGATAGAGGTGAACAGTGCCGTTACATCGAATGAGACCATAGTTTCTTCCTTGTCTATGTGTATATTTCAAAAGGGCCACAATACACTGCAGCACACCAGAACTGCAAAAAGAGGAAGAGGAACACCTATACAAGGTATTTGCCAAAAACTGATACTCCCGCAATTTCATCAACAGATGCCTAAGGCAAAGACAATGGAATGAGGACATACCACAACCCAAAGGACTAGCCACACTACCATATATCAAGAACATTTCCGAACTGACAGCCAGACTACTGCGACCACTAGGACTCATAACAGCACACAAACCAACAGCCACGCTCAGACAACAACTCACCAGGACGAATGACCCGATACCCAACATGAGCAAAACCAACGTAGTGTACATAATCCCATGCAAGGACTGCACAAAACACGACATAGGACAAACACGAAGACAGTTAACGATCTGCATCCATGAACACCAACTAGACATGAAATGACACGACCAGCTATCCTTAGTAGCCACACACACAGATGACAAGCAACATGAATTTGACTGGGACAACACTACTATTATAGGACAAGCCAAACAGAGAAAAGCCAGGGAATTCCTAGAGGCATGGTACTCATCCACAGATTCAATCAATAAGCACATCGACCTGGACCCAATATACCGACCACTGCAACGGACAGCTGGAACTGACAACCGGAAGGGGCAGAGACAAACCACGACAAATGCCGGAGGAAAGATCACAGAAGCGCTTCACAGGAGGCTCCCAAGCACTGAGGATGTCACCTAGACAGGGGACGAAACGTCTGCAACACAAATTCCCAGCTCGGCGAACAGAACCACAACAACGAGCATTTATTTATTTATAAACATTATTTATTTATAAACATAAATAATATTACATATAATAAATAACAAATATTTATGATAATAAATATAATAATTATCTGTAATTCAGTGTGGAAACCCAACAAGTGACTAAAAATTTTTAAAACTCTACTCTGCTGGTTTATCCTTCTTATTACATCATTCTCTTCCCTTCTGTAGTTGATCTCCTTGCCTCTATTTTCATTTTAACCTCATTTAACCAATTTACCAATTTATGCTTGTCTAACTTTAAAGCCTGTTCCTAACTATACATTTTGGAATCTTAATTGTCATAATCTGAAAGCTACTTTTAAGATTTGAATTTTCAGCTAATCAAAAATTGCAAGAGGAGAATAACTAAATCGGTGATTTGTCTCATTCACTTGTCCTGGTCACTGTATCACATGGTTGTGACATTATGGAGCTTGCCAACTCCATGGCAACGTGGCAGTGATGCTACAAAAGAAAGTTGTTGGTATACCATCCTATTCCTCGATATGTTTGCCTGTCCCTATTTTCCCAAAGGTTGGAATGCTGGGTGACAGCAATACCTGTTTAAGTCAGGCAGTAGTTCTTTTTCATCCGTTAGGGACACCTAATGATATGGATAGAATTCAGTTTGAATTTCTGAAGAGAGCACTGATTGGAGTGGTACCAAGCAGACTTTATGTATTACTGAGTGGGGATCCAGCTGAAGAAGATGATGGAAAATAAGTTTTCAGTTATTTTTGTGGATATTGGAGGATCAACAGAGCTTAGTTCTCATTGTCTTGTTTTGAGAGCAGATCTTCTCTGTTTAATATATCAATGGATATTATTTTTACAATATATATACCTAAGTATTATACAACATTTTATTTTCTTATTTAATTTATATGTATGAAATTCATTTATTCAGTATTTCATATTTAAAATGTAAAATACATACAGTTCCCAACTTTGAAATCCACGATAACTACCCAGTTTTAGTCCCTTAGTTTAAATCCAATAGTAAGTTCCTTAAGTATTCGTGACTAGTCATTGCTCCATTATAATGCTATGGGTCGTGAAATAACTGGAGCTGCCTTGAAAGGATTTGTTTCTTCAAGTTAAAAAAACTTCTAATGTATGTATAATGTTCACATCCAAGGACACAGATATTTACCATGGGATTTTCTTTTGATGATTTATTACAATCTAATGTCGAACCGAAACTTCAACTGTATTGAGGGAGTGGACTTCCTGAATAAAACTATGGCTGGCACATCATAATCACCAATGAAACACATCAGTCTTAACATGAAGTGGAAACAAATGAGTCTGAAACAATAAAACAATGTTATAATGCTGTTTTCCTCCGTATTAAGCTGATTTGAAATCTAATAAGCCTGGCTTTCATGTAAGGATAACAGAGATTAGTTAGAAACTGACAGTAAGGCAGGCATGACCTGTAAAAAGAACAGGAGCTAATATTTTATTTCATAATCACTGAAAAATCCTTAACCTTAAAAGAAATCATGTTAAATTTCCATAATAGAAATTAGATTCAAAACAGTCCTGGTTCTCAAGCTCCAGGGAACAAAGTACAAACATTCAATCACCAAGTGTGCATTCAAACCGAATCACAAAGGGTTAAACTTTCTTCCAGCTGTACAGCTCTTTTTCCTCTCTCTCACACACACACCATATCACAGGTTTTAGCTTGGGAGATTAGTCTGATTAATCCTGGCTGTGGCATCATTGCTTAACCAAGTGTGGAAGAATTGTTACTGCTGGCCAGCCTTATCTTTTAACACATCAAGAAAGAACAGCCACCTTCCATATTCCATAAACAAAGAATAATCACCTAAACAAACAAACAAAAGCAACAAACCAAGACAAGCCGAGCTGGACAGATGTAACAGGTACAACAAACAACAAAACTAGTGAGTGTCCAACCATCGAACCTTTGAGTGGGGAAAGGGGATTATTTTGTGAAAAACTGGTGATTCATCCTCTGTCTCTTCCACAAGGCCCGAATAGAATGATGCAGTTGATTGGGGGGGGGGGGGGGGGGGTCTCCAACCCAGCCTTGATGGTTTGTTTAGACTGCTGTAACTGCAGAGAGCGACAGGCAGTTTAATAGCATAGAATTATACTGAGCATTAATAGCATTTACATTCCAAGCCGGATCGCCGGAATAGGACTCAGAAAATTATCTATAACGTTCCAAAAAAATCCTCAGCATACTCCTTATTTTGGGGGTGAAGTTCAAGGATACGTGTAAATCCAATAGGCTTTGTGAATATAACAGATGCAGCAGTGGGAATATTATATTGTCATTGTTGTTCCTGGTCTACAGCATTATCAAAAGCAGTAAAGTTATTGAGAATTAAGTAAAACAGCTATACATTCCAAAGACTGAGCAGTCTGTAAGGAAGAGTTTAAAACGGGAGCCACAAAAAAAGGAACACTATTCATCTAAATCCGAATTATCATTGTCTTCCTCGTTAAAACTACAGCCAACCATCGAACTGCACAGTGCTGTTTTTTTAACCAGTCACTTGTGACTTCTCCTTTTGATTCAGTCATTGTTTTGTTTGAGCACGTTCACTTTTGAGAACCTCAACAGACTCCATCGCACCATTTGCAGTTAATTCAATCCCCAATTTGGTGGCAGTATCCTGCCACGAGTGCAAAACTGATTCTTTTTGCCTCTCATCACAAAACTGTTGCCATTGTCCAATTAACTCTTTCATTCCCGCTCCCATGTTATGTTGCCAAATCAATTGCTGAGCTGATTTAACCAATTGGACAAGTTTAAGGACACCTCATGGCCATTCTCCATCACCCAATGTTTTGATTAGACATCCAGACAGTTTTCTAAAGGCCCCAGAGTTTTCGGGAAATTTTACACGC
Organism: Chiloscyllium punctatum; assembly: GCF_047496795.1. Classification (NCBI taxonomy): domain Eukaryota; kingdom Metazoa; phylum Chordata; class Chondrichthyes; order Orectolobiformes; family Hemiscylliidae; genus Chiloscyllium; species Chiloscyllium punctatum. Next base: position 57,802,160 of record NC_092759.1, on the reverse strand, counting down.
AATTTCTCTAACTTTGATGATGAATCATTTGTTCTGTCTTTGTAATTACCCATTTTAAAATTACTTCAGTGTTATAGCAACAAATTTTTAAAAAATTACTCACTAATCAGACTTCTACAACGATTAATTATTTCACAAAACCTTTTTAAAAAAATTAACTTTTATGATAAAATATCGCAATATAACGTCATTTAAAAAATCAACATAAATATTGATTTATTTATTAAATTATTAAGTATTAGGTTATTGTTAATATAATAAAATATATCATTGAAAACTGGGGTCCTCTTCCCTCCCTAAACACTTTAAATATCGAACTTCTTTAATAAATTTCTCTCTTGGAACTGTTCAGGACCACAGCTTCCGAAAATGCTGCTAAAAATACATATATCCGATTTTTTTCACAACCTGGAAACGGACAAAGCTCGGCGCATCCAAATTTTTTTCATAAACCCGAAAATTAACGATGTTCAAGTGATCGAAGATTTTAAAATCCAAAAATTAATGACATTCGAACAAGTTTAAACAATCGATGCTTTATTTTAAAACCGAAAAGAAGTGAAGTTCAAACGATCCGAACCCGAAAATAAACGAAAAAGTTTACGCAATCGAAGTTTATTTTTAAAACCCAAAAATTAACAAGGCTTGGGAATTCAGATTTCAACCCTTCCCTCTGAGTTGAGCAATTTTCGAAGCCCACTGCTCAGTACCAAAGCACCTTCAACTTCAATTAATCTCTCCCACTTTCTTTGAACATTTAAGAAGTCCCCCAGACCCAACCCTTGCTCAGGCCGATCCTTTCGGGCTGGACTGGAAAACAAACAGGGAGGGGTCATGTCAGACACCACTTGAATGAGAGGAAAACCAAACGCTCTTAAAATACTCAATAGTGAAGGACATTTAACTCTTACACTGTTCTCAATCTGTCTGAACCGAAAACGTGTCACAGCACCAAAATGAAGAACCTACACCCCTCAAGAGGGGCTTCTTGGTTCGAGATTGTTCAAAAGAATTACCAACTGTGGTCTGTTCAAAAAGCAAGGGCAATTGCATTTGAAAATTACACATTATTTGTATGTTCTTTAAGAAATAGTACAGCCTTAATTACAAGAAAGACTTATCACATATAGTAAGGTGACATGATTCCCAGCAAGTTAATCCAGTCTTATTTCCTGGGAAAGGGCTCTTAATTACAAGAAAGACCAATCAACTGTAATGTGGTGATATGATTGAGAACAGGCTAATCCAATGGTATTCCTTGAAAAAGAAATCTTATTTACATAAGTTGTCATGCTGTGAGAAACAGAGCTCACAATATAATAAATTTCAGTCCGAGTCAAATTCTGAAGCAGCGAATTTTATTTAAACGTTCTTGCACGAAGGGGTGACAACAAGTAGCCACCCCAATCCAGAAATTACTCCACAATTTATACAGTTTAATTCTGGGCACTTCCCCGTTTAGCTCATTGGCCTTCAAACCTATCACAATTCCTTATTGTGTTCTGACCCTGCCTAGCTGCACTCTGCCCTTGTTTCCTTCTCTGCCTACTCCAAGCCGGGCCACCCTCACCCCTATCCCTTATTTGTAAGTGACTTCGCTCACTTCAGTGCTGACATGAGGGAAATGCGCTGAGCTTGGCATATCTTGATGTTCTTTTGACCTTATCTGTCTGTCTGTAACATCTTCCATTGTTTACAGGCACATTTCATTCCTGTATGCACATTTTAGCAAATGAAAAGTAACTATGTTTTTCTTCAACATAGTTTTCATTCCTGTGTTAGTTTTTATTTTTGCCTTATATAAGCAATCACTAATTCAGCTTTTGGCTGATACTGGTGTTAATAAGCAATTCTTAACTTGATTGAATCAATAATATACTGATGTAAATAAACAATTATGGTTGTAGAAGTAACACTGCTTTACCAACATCCCACACATGCCATGTGTCAGTTCAATGTTAGTTCAAATGGTAAATTAATGTGTCAGTATTCAATTTATGTTGTCTCCTTATCTTTGAATTTCATCTAAATTCTGCGAATCAGACCTTTTTAGACTATAAGATTAAATCAAAAAACCATTTTTGAGCAAATAGAAATCTACACAAACTTGTTGCTAAATTCAAATTTTACATCCTCATAACCAGGAGATTTCTAGTCTGCTCTGATTAGGGCACTGACTCTGTGCTGGTTGGTTAAATATATGTAACCAGGAGATTTACCCGCTCCTCAGTTTAGGGCACTGAATCTGTGCTGTCTGGTTAAATATATATAACCAGGAGATTTACACTCTCCTCACGTAAGTGCACTGACTCTGTGCTGGCTGGTTAAATATATATAACCAGGAGATTTACACTGTCATCAGTTTAGGGCACTGACTCTGTGCTGGCTGGTTAAATCTATTTAACAAGGAGATTTACACTCTCCTCAGTTTAGGGAACTGACTATGTGGTGGCTGGTCCAATATATATAACCAGTTGATTTACACTGTCCTCACTTTCGTTCTCTGACTTTGTGCTGGCTGGTTAAATATATACAACCAGGAGATTTACACTGTCCTCAGTATAGGGCACTGACTCTGTGCTGGCTGGTTCAATATGTATAACCAGGAGATTTACCCACTCCTCAGTTTAGGGCACTGACACTGTCCTGGCTGGTTTTGTATATATAACCAGGAGATATAAAATGTCCTCAGTTCAGAGCACTGACTTTGTGCTGGCTGGTTAAATATATAAAACCAGGAGATTTACACTCTATTCAGTTTAGGGCACTGACTCTGTGCTGTCTGGTTAAATATATATAACCAGGAGATTTACACTCTCCTCAGTTTAGGGCACTGACTCTGTGCTGTCTGGTTAAATATATATAACCAGAAGATTTACACTCTCCTCAGTTTAGTGCACTGACTCTGTGCTGGCTGGTTAAATATATATAACCTGGAGATTTACACTCTCCACAGTTTAGGGCACTGACTCTGTTCTGGCTGGTTAAATATATATAACCTGGAGATCTACTCTCTCTTCAGTTTAGGGCACTGACTCTGTGGTGGAGAGTTAAATATATATAAACAGGAGATTTACTCTCTCCTCAGTTTAGGGCACTGACTGTGCTGGCTGGTTCAATATACATAACCAGTTGTTTTACACTCTCCTCGGTTTAGAGCACTGACTCTATGCTGGCTGGTTGAATAAATGCAACCAGGAGATTTGCACTCTCCTCAGTTCAGGGCACCGAGTCTGTGCTGGCTGGTTAAATATATATAACCAGGAGATTTACTCTCTCCTCAGTTTAGGGCACTGACTCTGTTGTGGCTTGTTAAATATATACAACCGGGAGATTTACACTGTCCTCAGTTTAGGGCACTGACTCTGTGCTGGCTTGTGAAATATACATAACCAGTTGTTTTACACTCTCCTCACTTTAGGGCACTGACTCTGTGCTGGCTGGTTAAATATATATAACCAGGAGATTTACACTCTCCTCACGTAAGTGCACTGACTCTGTGCTGGCTGGTTAAATATATATAACCAGGAGATTTACACTCTCCTCAGTTTAGGGCAATGACTCCGTGCTGGCTGGTTAAATATATATAACCAGTAGATTTACACTCTCCTCAGTTTCGGGCACTGACTCTGTGCTGGCAGGTTAAATCTATTTAACAAGGAGATTTACACTCTCCTCAGTTTAGGGAACTGACTATGTGGTGGCTGTTCCATTCTATATAACCAGTTGATTTACACTGTCCTCACTTTCGTTCTCTGACTTGGTGCTGGCTGGTTAAATATATATAACCAGGAGTTTTACACTGTATTCAGTTTTACACTCTATTCACTTTCGGGCACTGACTCTCTGCTGGCTTGTTAAATATCGATAACCAGTTGTTTTACACTCTCCTGAGTTTAGGGCACTGACTGTGTGCTGGCTGGTTCAATATATATAACCAGAAGATTGACACTCTCCTCACTTTAGGGCACTGAGTCTGTGCTGGCTGGTTAAATATATATATAAACAGAAGATTTACACTGCCCTCAGTTTAGGGCACTGAATATGTGCTCGCTGGTTAAATATATATATAAAACAAGGAGATTTACACTGTCCTCAATTTAGGGCACTGACTCTTTGCTGACTTTTTAAATATATTGAACCAGAAGATTTACACTCTCCTCAGTTTGGGGCACTGACTCTATCTGGCTGGTTCAATATATATAACCAGGTGATTTACACTCTCCTCAGTTTAGGGCACTGACTCTGTGCTGGCTGGTTAAATATATATAACCAGGAGTTTTAAACTCTATTCAGTTTAGGGGTCTGACTCTGTGCTGGCTGGTTCAATATACATAACCAGGAGATTTACACTCTCCTCAGTTTAGGGCACTGACTCTGCGCTGGCTGGTTAAATATATATAACCAGCACATTTACACTCTCCTCAGTTGAGGGGACTGACTCTGTGCTCGCTGGTTAAATATATATATAAACCAGGAGATTTACACTGTCCTCAATTTAGGGCACTGACTCTTTGCTGGCTTTTTAAATATATTGAACCAGAAGTCAGTGTCCTAAACTGAGGAGAGTGTAAGTCTCCTGGTTATATATATTTAACCAGCCAGCACAGAGTCATTGCACTAAAGTGAGGAGAGTGTATATCTCCAGGTTATATACATTTAACCAGCCAGCTTAGTGTCAGTGCCCTACAATGAGGTTAGTGTAAGTCTCCCGGCTAGATATATTCAACCAGCCAGCAAAGAGTCAGTGCCCTAAACTGAGAAGAGTGTAAATCTCCTGGTTATATATACTTAACCAGCCAGCACAGATTCAGTGCCCGAAACTGAGGAGAGTGTAAATCTCCTGGTGATATATATGTAAACAGCCATCATAGACTCAGTGCTCTAAACTGAGGAGAGGGAAAATCTCCTGGTTATATATATAGTTAAACTGCCAGCACAGAATCATTGCCCTAAACTGAGGAGAGTGTAAATCCCCTGGTTATATACATTTAACCAGCCAGCACAGAGTCATTGCCCGAAATTGCGGAGAGCGTAAATCACCTGGTTATATATATTTACCCAGACAACACAGAGTCAGTGCCCTAAACTGAGGAGAGGGGAAATCTCCTGTTTATATCTATATTTAAACTGCCAGCATTGAGTCATTGCTCTAAACTGAGGAGAGTGTTAATCTCCTGGTTATATATATTTAACCAGCCAGCACAGAGTCATTGCCTTAATCTGAGGAGAGTGTAAATCTCCTGGTTATATATATTTAAACAGGCAGCACAGACTCAGTGCCCTAAACTGAGGAGAGTTTAAATCTCCTGGTTATATATATTTAACCAGCCAGCACAGAGTCATTGCCCTAAACTGAGGAGACCGTAAATCTCCTGGTAATATATTTAAATAGCCAGCACAGACTCAGTGCCCGAAACTAAGGAGAGTGTAAATCTCCAGGTTATATATATTTAAACAGCCAGCACAGAGTCATTGCTTTAAACTGAGGAGAGTGTAAATCTCCTGGTTATATATATTTAAACAGGCAGCACAGACTCAGTGCCCGAAACTGAGGAGAGTGTAAATCTCCCGGTTATATAAATTTAACCGGCCAGCACAGAGTCATTGCCTTAAACGGAGGAGAGTGTAACTCTCCTGGTGATATATATTTAAACAGCCATCATAGACTCAGTGCTCTAAACTGAGGAGAGGGAAAATCTCCTGGTTATATATATAGTTAAACTGCCAGCACAGAGTCATTGCCCTAAACTGAGGAGAGTGCAAATATCCTGGTTACATATATTTAAACAGCCAGCGCACAGTCAGTGACCGAAACCTAGGAGTGTGTAAATCTCCTTTTTTATGCACATTTAACCAGCCAGTACAGACTCCGTGCCCTAAACTGAAGAGAGTGTAAGTCTCCAGGTTATGCATTTATTTAAACAGCCAGCACAGAGTCAGTGCCCGAAACTGAGGAGAGTGGAAAACTCGTGGTTTTATATATTTAACTAGCCAAGCACAGAGTCAGTGCCCAAAACGTAGGAGAATGCAAATTTCCTGATTATATATATTTAACCAGCAGCTTTTAGTCAGTGTCCTAAACTGAGGATAGTGTAAGTCTCCTGGCTAGATATATTCAACCAGCCAGCACAAAGTCAGTGCCCTAAACTGAAGAGAGGGTAAATCTCGTGGTTATATATATTTAACCAGCCAGCACAGAGTCAGTGCCCTAAACTGAGGAGAGTGTAAATTTCCTTGTTATATATATTTTAACAGCCAGCACAGAGTCAGTGCGCTAAAGTTAGGAGAGTGTAAATCTCCAGGTTATATTCATTTTACCAGCCAGCTTCGTGTCAGTGCCCTACAATGAGGTTAGTGTAATTTTCCCGGCTAGATATATTCAACCAGCCAGCACAGATTCAGAGACCTAAACTGAGAAGAGTGCAAATCTTCTGGTAATATATATTTAAACCGCCAACGCAGATTCAGTGCCCTAAACTGAGGAGGGTTAAAATCTCCTGCTTATATATATTTAACCAGTCAGCACAGAGCCATTGCCCTAAACTGAGGAGAGTATTAATCTCCTGGTTATATTTATTCAACCATCCAGCACAGAGTCAGTGCCATAAATTGAGGAGAGTGTAAATCTCCTGGTTATATATAATGAACCAGCCCGCACAGAGTCAGTGCCCTAAACTGAGGACAATGTAAATCTCCTGGTTATACATATATTTAACCAGCCAGCATAGAGTCATTGCCCTAAACTGCGGAGAGTGTAAATCTCCTTGTTATATATTTTTAAACAGCCAGCACAGAGTCAGTGCCCTCAACTGAGGAGAGGGTAAGTCTCCTGGTTATATATATTTAAACGGCCAGCACTGATTCAGTGTCCTAAACTGAGGAGAGTTTAAATCTCCTGGTTATATATATTTAACCAGCCAACACAGATTGAGTGACCTAAACTGAGGAGAGTGTAAATCTTCTGGTTATGTATATTCAACCAACCAGCACAGAGTCAGTGCCCTCAACTGAGGAGAGGGTAAGTATCCTGGTTATATATATTTAACGGGCCAGCACAGAGACATAGCGCTAAACTGAGGAGAGAGTAAATCTCCTGATTAGAAATATTTAAACAGCCAGCACAGACTCAGTGTTCTAAAGTGAGGAGAGGGGAAATCTCCTGGTTCTATATATTTAAACAGCCAGCACAGAGTCAGTGCCCTAAAGTGCGGAGAGGGGAAATCTCATGGTAATATATATTTAAACAGCCAGCACAGAGTCAGTGCCCGAACCTGAGGAGAGGGTAAATGCCCTGGTTATATTTATGTAACCAGCCAGCACAAAGTCAGTGCCATAAACTGTGGAGAGTGTAAATATCCTGGTTATATATAATGAACCAGCCCGCACAGATTCAGTGCCCTAAACTGAGGAGAGTGTAAATCTCCTTGTTATATATTTTTAAACAGCCAGCACAGAGTCAACGCCCTCAACTGAGGAGAGTGTAAAACTCCTGGTTATATATATATCTATATATATATATATATATATATATATGTATATATTTAATCAGCCAGCACAAAGTCATTGCCTTAAAGTGAGGAGAGTGCAAACAGCCAGCACAGACTCAATGCCCTAAACCGAGGAGAGTGTAAATCTCCTGGTTATATATATTTAACCAATCAGTACAGAGTCAGTGCCCAAAACTGAGGAGAGTGTAAATCTCCTGGTTATATATTTTTAACCAACCAGCACAGAGTCATTGCCCTAAACTGAGGAGAGTGCAAATCTCCCGGTTATATATATTTACCAGCAGGCACATAGTCAGTGCCCTCAACTGACGAGAGTATGAATATCCTGGTTATATATATTTAAACAGCCAGTACAGAGTCAGGCCTGAAACTTAGGAGAGTGTAAATCTTCTTGTTATGTACATTTAACCAGCCAGCACAGAGTCCGTGCCCTCAACTGAGGAGAGGGGAAGTCTCCTGGTTATATATATTTAAATGGCCAGCACAGATTCAGTGCCCGAAACTGAGGAGAGTTTAAATTTCCTAGTTATATATATTAAACCAGCCAGCACTGATTGAGTGACCTAAACTGAGGAGAGGGTAGGTATCCTGGTTATATATATTTAACCGGCCAAAACACATTAACTGCCCTACCCTGAGGAGAGTTGAAATCTCCGGATATATATGTATTTAACCAACCAGCACAGAGACTTAGCACTAAACTGAGGAGAGTGTAAATCTCCTGGTAATATATATTTAACCAGCCAGCACAGAGTCAGTGCTCTAAACTGAGGAGAGTTTAAAACCCCTGGTTATAGATATGTTAACATCCAGCACAGAGTCAATGCCCTAAACTTAGGGGAGTATAAATCTCCTGGTTATATATATTTAACCAGCCAGCTTAGAGTCAGTGCCTGAAACAGATGAGAGTGTAAATCTTCTGGTTGTGTATATTCAACCAGCCAGCACAGATTCAGTGCCCTCAACTGAGGAGAGGGTAAGTCGCCTGGTTATATATATTTAAACGGCCAGCACAGATTCAATGCCCTAACCTGAGGAGAGTTTAAATCTCCTGGTTATATATATTTAACCAGCCAGCACAAAGATATAGCACTCAACTGTGGAGAGTGTAAATCTCCTGGTTATATATATTTAACCAGCCAACATAGACTCAGTGCCCTAAACTCACGAGAGTGTAAATCTCCTGGTTATATATATATATATATTTAACCAGCCTTCGCAGATTCAGTGCCCTAAACTGAGGAGGGTTAAAATCTCCTGGTTATATATATATTTAACCAGTCAGCACAGAGTGATTGCCCTAAACTGAGGAGAGTATTAATCTCCTGGTTATATGTATTCAACCATCCAGCACAGAGTCAGTGCCATAAATTGAGGAGAGTGTAAATCTCCTGGTTATATATAATGAACCAGCCCGCACAGAGTCAGTGCCCTAAACTGTGGAGAGTGTAAATCTCCTTGTTATATATTTTTAAACAGCCAGCACAGAGTCAGTGCACTAAACGGAGGAGAGGGTAAATCTCCTGGTTAGATATATTTAACCAGCCAGCACAGACTCAGTGCCAGAATTGAGGAGAGGGTAAATTTCCTGGTTATATATATTTAACCAGCCAGCACAGAGTCAGTGCCCTAAACTGAGGAGAGTGTAAATCTCCTGGTTATATATATTTAAACAGCCAGCACAGAGTCAGTGCCCTCAACTGAGGAGAGTGTAAATCTCCTGGTTACATATGTTTTACTAGCCAGAACAAAGTCATGGCGCAAAACTGAGGAGAGTGTAAAATTCCTGGTTTTATATATATATTTAACCAGCCAACGCAGAGTCAGTGCCCTAAACTGAGAAGACTGCAAATGTCCTTGTTATATACATATTCAAAGAGCCAGCACAGAGTCAGTGCCCTAGACTGAGCAGAGTGTTAATCTCCTGGTTATATTTATTCAACCATCCAGCACAGAGTCAGTCCCCTAAACTGAGGAGAGTGTAAATCTCCTGGTTATATATATATTTAACCAGCCAGCATAGAGTCATTACCATAAACTGCGGAGAGTGTAAATCTCCTTATCATATATTTTTAAACAGCCAGCACAGAGTCAGTGCCCTCAACTGAGGAGAGGGTAAGTCTCCTGGTTATATATATTTAACCGGCCAGCACAGATTCAGTGCCCTAAACTGAGGAGAGTTTAAATCTCCTGGTTATATATATTTAACCAGCCAACACAGATTTAGTGACCTAAACTGAGGAGAGTGTAAATCTTCTGGTTATGTATATTCAACCAGCCAGCACAGAGTCAGTGCCCTCAACTGAGGAGAGGGTAAGTATCCTGGTTATATATATTTAACGGGCCAGCACAGAGACATAGCGCTAAACTGAGGAGAGAGTAAATCTCCTGATTAGAAATATTTAAACAGCCAGCGCAGACTCAGTGCCCTAAAGTGCGGAGAGGGGAAATCTCATGGTAATATATATTTAAACAGCCAGCACAGAGTCAGTGCCCTAACCTGAGGAGAGGGTAAATCTCCTGGTTTTATATATATATATATATATATATATATATATATATATATTATATATATATATATATATTTAATCAGCCAGCACAGAGTCATTGCCTTAAAGTGAGGAGAGTGTAAACAGCCAGCACATACTCAATGCCCTAAACCGAGGAGACTGTAAATCTTCCGGTTATATATATTTACCAGCAGGCACCTAGTCAGTGCCCTAAACTGACGACAGTATAAATATCCTGGTTATATATATTTAAACAGCCAGCGCAGGGTCAGGCCTGAAACTTAGGAGAGTATAAATCTTCTTGTTATGTACATTTAACCAGCCAGCACAGATTCAGTGCCCTCAACTGAGGAGAGGGTAAGTCTCCTGGTTATATATATTTAAACGGCCAGCACAGATTCAGTGCCCGAAACTGAGGAGAGTTTAAATTTCCTAGTTATATATATTAAACCATCCAGCACTGATTGAGTGACCTAAACTGAGGAGAGGGTAGGTATCCTGGTTATATATATTTAACCAGCCAGCACACATTCATTGACCTAACCTGAGGAGAGTTTAAATCTCCTGGATATATATATATATATATTTAACCAGCCAGCACAGAGACTCAGCACTAAACTGAGGAGAGTGTAAATCTCCTGAATATATAAATTTAAACAGCCAGCACAGAGTCAGTGCCCTAAACTGAGGAGTAGGTAAATTCCCTGGTTATATATATTTAAGAGCCAGCACAAAGTCAGTGCCCTTAACTGAGGAGAGCGTAAATCTTATGGTTATATATATTTAAACAGACAACACCGAGTCAGTGCCCTAAACTGAGAAGAGTGTAAATCTCCTGGTGATATATTTTTAACCAGCCTGCACAGAGTCAGTGCTCTAAACTGAGGAGAGTGTAAATATCCTGTTTATACATATTTAAACAGACAGAGCAGAGTCAGTGCCTGAAACGAAGGAGAGTGGAAATCTCCTGGTGAAATACATTTCACCAGCAAGCACAGACTCAGTGCTCTAAACTGAAGAGAGTGTAAATCACCTGGTCATGTATTTATTTAACCAGACAGCACAGAGTCATTGCTCGAAAGTGAGGAGAGTTTAAAACTCCTGGTTATATATATTTAAACAGCCAGCTAAGAGTCAGTGCCCGAAACAGACGAGAGTTTAAATCTCCTGGTTATATATATTTTACTAGCCAGAACAAAGTCATGGCGCAAATCTGAGGAGAGTGTAAAACTCCTGGTTTTATATATATATTTAACCAGCCATCGCAGATTCAGTGCCCTAAACTGAGGAGGGTTAAAATCTCCTGGTTATATATATTTAACCAGTCAGCACAGAGTCATTGTCCTAAACTGAGGAGAGTATTAATCTCCTGGTTATATTTATTCAACCATCCAGCAAAGAGTAAGTGCCATAAATTGAGGAGAGTGTAAATCTCCTGGTTATATATAATGAACCAGCCCGCACAGAGTCAGTGCCCTAAACTGTGGAGAGTGTAAATCTCCTTGTTATATATTTTTAAACAGCCAGCACAGAGTCAGTGCACTAAACGGAGGAGAGGGTAAATCTCCTGGTTAGATATATTTAACCAGCCAGCACAGACTCAGTGCCAGAATTGAGGAGAGGGTAAATTTCCTGGTTATATATATTTAACCAGCCAGCACAGAGTCAGTGCCCTAAACTGAGGAGAGTGTAAATCTCCTGGTTATATATATTTAAACAGCCAGCACAGAGTCAGTGCCCTCAACTGAGGAGAGTGTAAATCTCCTGGTTACATATGTTTTACTAGCCAGAACAAAGTCATGGCGCAAAACTGAGGAGAGTGTAAAATTCCTGGTTTTATATATATATTTAACCAGCCAACGCAGAGTCAGTGCCCTAAACTGAGAAGACTGCAAATGTCCTTGTTATATACATATTCAAAGAGCCAGCACAGAGTCAGTGCCCTAGACTGAGCAGAGTGTTAATCTCCTGGTTATATTTATTCAACCATCCAGCACAGAGTCAGTCCCCTAAACTGAGGAGAGTGTAAATCTCCTGGTTATATATATATTTAACCAGCCAGCATAGAGTCATTACCATAAACTGCGGAGAGTGTAAATCTCCTTATCATATATTTTTAAACAGCCAGCACAGAGTCAGTGCCCTCAACTGAGGAGAGGGTAAGTCTCCTGGTTATATATATTTAACCGGCCAGCACAGATTCAGTGCCCTAAACTGAGGAGAGTTTAAATCTCCTGGTTATATATATTTAACCAGCCAACACAGATTTAGTGACCTAAACTGAGGAGAGTGTAAATCTTCTGGTTATGTATATTCAACCAGCCAGCACAGAGTCAGTGCCCTCAACTGAGGAGAGGCTAAGTATCCTGGTTATATATATTTAACGGGCCAGCACAGAGACATAGCGCTAAACTGAGGAGAGAGTAAATCTCCTGATTAGAAATATTTAAACAGCCAGCGCAGACTCAGTGCCCTAAAGTGCGGAGAGGGGAAATCTCATGGTAATATATATTTAATCAGCCAGCACAGAGTCATTGCCTTAAAGTGAGGAGAGTGTAAACAGCCAGCACATACTCAATGCCCTAAACCGAGGAGACTGTAAATCTTCCGGTTATATATATTTACCAGCAGGCACCTAGTCAGTGCCCTAAACTGACGACAGTATAAATATCCTGGTTATATATATTTAAACAGCCAGCGCAGGGTCAGGCCTGAAACTTAGGAGAGTATAAATCTTCTTGTTATGTACATTTAACCAGCCAGCACAGATTCAGTGCCCTCAACTGAGGAGAGGGTAAGTCTCCTGGTTATATATATTTAAACGGCCAGCACAGATTCAGTGCCCGAAACTGAGGAGAGTTTAAATTTCCTAGTTATATATATTAAACCATCCAGCACTGATTGAGTGACCTAAACTGAGGAGAGGGTAGGTATCCTGGTTATATATATTTAACCAGCCAGCACACATTCATTGACCTAACCTGAGGAGAGTTTAAATCTCCTGGATATATATATATATATATTTAACCAGCCAGCACAGAGACTCAGCACTAAACTGAGGAGAGTGTAAATCTCCTGAATATATAAATTTAAACAGCCAGCACAGAGTCAGTGCCCTAAACTGAGGAGTAGGTAAATTCCCTGGTTATATATATTTAAGAGCCAGCACAAAGTCAGTGCCCTTAACTGAGGAGAGCGTAAATCTTATGGTTATATATATTTAAACAGACAACACCGAGTCAGTGCCCTAAACTGAGAAGAGTGTAAATCTCCTGGTGATATATTTTTAACCAGCCTGCACAGAGTCAGTGCTCTAAACTGAGGAGAGTGTAAATATCCTGTTTATACATATTTAAACAGACAGAGCAGAGTCAGTGCCTGAAACGAAGGAGAGTGGAAATCTCCTGGTGAAATACATTTCACCAGCAAGCACAGACTCAGTGCTCTAAACTGAAGAGAGTGTAAATCACCTGGTCATGTATTTATTTAACCAGACAGCACAGAGTCATTGCTCGAAAGTGAGGAGAGTTTAAAACTCCTGGTTATATATATTTAAACAGCCAGCTAAGAGTCAGTGCCCGAAACAGACGAGAGTTTAAATCTCCTGGTTATATATATTTTACTAGCCAGAACAAAGTCATGGCGCAAATCTGAGGAGAGTGTAAAACTCCTGGTTTTATATATATATTTAACCAGCCATCGCAGATTCAGTGCCCTAAACTGAGGAGGGTTAAAATCTCCTGGTTATATATATTTAACCAGTCAGCACAGAGTCATTGTCCTAAACTGAGGAGAGTATTAATCTCCTGGTTATATTTATTCAACCATCCAGCAAAGAGTAAGTGCCATAAATTGAGGAGAGTGTAAATCTCCTGGTTATATATAATGAACCAGCCCGCACAGAGTCAGTGCCCTAAACTGAGGAGAGTGTAAATCTCCTGGTTATATATATTTAACCAGCCAGAACGGAGACAGTGCCCTTAACTGAGGAGAGTGTACATCTCCTGGTTATATATATATTTAACCAGCCAGCATAGAGTCATTGACCTAAACTGTGGAGAGTGTAAATCTCCTTGTTATATATTTTTAAACAGCCAGCACAGAGTCAGTGCACGAAACGGAGGAGAGGGTAAATTTCCTGGTTATATATATTTAGCCAGCAGGTGCAAAGTCAGTGCCCTTAACTGAGGAGAGTGTAAATCTCCTAGATATATATTTTCAACCAGCCTGCGCAGAGTCAGTGCCCTAAATTGAGGAGACGGTAAATCTCCGAGTTATATATATAAACATTTAACTAGCCAGCACAGAGTCATTGCCCTAAACTAAGGAGAGCGTAAATCTCCTGGTTATATATATTAAAGTAGCCAGCACAGATTCAGTGCCCCAAACTGAGGAGAGGGTAAATCTCCTGGTTATATATATTTAACCAGCCAGCACAGAGACATAGCACTAAACTGAGGAGAGTGTAAATCTCCTGGTAATATATATTTCACCAGCCAGCCCAGACTCAGTGCCCTAAAGTGAGGAGAGGCGTAATCTCCGGGTTATATATATTTAAACAGCCAGCACAGAGTCAGTGCCCTAAACTGAAGAGAGCGTAAATCTCCTTGTTATGTTCTTATTACACCAGCCAGCACAGAGTCATTGCTCTAAACTGAGTAGAGTGTAAATCCCCTGGTTATATATATTTAAACAGCCAGTACAGAGTCATTGCCCTACACTGAGGAGAGTGTAAAACTAGTGGTTATATATATTTAACTAGCCAGCACAGACTCATTGCCCTAAACTGAGGAGAGGGTGAATCTCCTGGTTATATATATTTAACCAGACAGTGCAGAGTCTGTGCCCTAAACTGAGGAGAGTTAAAATCTCCTGGTTACATATATTAAACCAGCCAGCACAGAGTCATTGCCCTAAACTGTGGAGAGTATAAATCTCCTGGTTATATATATGTAACCAGCGAGCACAGACTCAGTGCCCTAAACTGAGGAGAGGGTAAATCTCCTGGTTATATATATTTAACCAGCCAGCACAGAGTCATTGCCTTGAACTGAGGAGGGTGTTAATCTCCTGGTTAGACATATTTAAACAGCCAGCACAGACTCAGGGCCTAAACTGAGGAGAGTGTAAATCTTCTGGTTATATATATTTAAACAGCCAACATCGACTTAATGCCCTGAACTGAGGAGAGTTTAAATCTCCCGGTTATATATATTTAAACAGCCAGCACAGAGTCAGTGCCCTAAACTGAGGAGAAGGTAATTTCCTTGGTTATATTTATTTTACCAGCCAGCACAAAGTCAGTGCCCTTAACTGAGGAGAGGGTAAATCTCCTGGTGATATATATATATATATTTAACCAGCCAGCACAGCGTCATTGCCCTAAACTGAGGTGAGCGTAAATCGCCTGGTTATATGTATTGAAATAGCCAGCACAGTTTCAGTGCCCTAAACTGAGGAGAGCGTAAATCTTATGGTTATATATATTTAACCAGACAACACCGAGTCAGTGCCCGAAACGGAGTAGGTTGTAAATCTCCTGGTTATATATATTTAACCAGCAGCACATCGTAAGTGCCATAAACTGAGGAGAGTGTAAATCTCCTGGTTATATATTTTTACCCAGCCAGCACAGTGTCAGTGCTCTAAACTGAGGAGAGTGCAAATCTCCCGGTTATACATTTTTAACCAGCAGGCGCATAGTCAGTGCCCTAAACTGAGGAGAGTGTAAATATCCTGTTTATATATATTTAAACAGCCAGCGCAGAGTCAGTGCCTGAAACTTAGGAGAGGGTAAATTACCTGGTTACATATATTTAACCGGCCATCACAGATTCAGTGCCCTAAACTGTGGAGACTGTAAATCTTCTGGTTATATACATTCAACCAGCCAGCACAGAGTCGCTGCCTAAAACTGAGGAGAGTATAATCCACCTGGTTATATATAGTTAACCAGCCAGAACAGATTCTGTGTCCAAAACTGAGGGGAGACCGTAAATCTCCTGGTTATATATATTCAAACAGTGAGCACAAAGGAAGTGTTCTAAACTGAGGAGAGGGGAAATCTTCTTGTTATATATATTTAAACAGCCCTAATTTGAGGAGAGTGTAAATCTCCTGGTTATATATATTTAACAAGCCAGCACGAAGTCAGTGCCCTAAACTGAGGAGAGTGTAAATCTTCTGGTTATATATATTTAACAAGCCAGCACGAAGTCAGTGCCCTAAACCGAGGAGAGGATAAATCTCCTGGTTTTTTATATATATATATTTAACCAGCCAGCACAGAGTCATTTCGCTAAACTGAGGAGAGCGTAAATCTCCTGGCTGTATATATTTAACCAGCCAGCACAGACGCAGTGCCCTTAATTGAGGACAGGGTAAATCTCCTAGTTTTATATATATATATATATATTTAACCAGCCAGCACAGTGTCATTGCCCTAAACTGAGGAGAGCGTAAATTTTCTGGTTATATATATTTAACCAGCCAGCACAAACTCAGTACCCTAAACCGAGGAGAGGGTAAAGCTCCTGGTTATATATATTTAACCAGCCAGCGCCGAGTCAGTGCCCTAATCTGATTGGAGAGCGTAAATCTCCTTTTTATATATATTCAAATAGTCAGCACAGAGGTAGTGTCCTAAACTGAGGAGAGGGGAAATCTTCTTGTTATATGTATTGAACCAGCCAGCACAGCGTCAGTGACCAAAACTGAGAAGAGTGAAAATCTCCTGGTTATGTATATTTAAAAAGCCAGCACAGAGTCATTGCCCTGAACTGAGGAGAGTGTAAATCTCCTGGTCATATATATTTAAACAGCCAGCACAGAGTCAGTGCCCTAAACTGAGGGGAGAGCGTAAATCTCCTTTTTATATATATTCAAATAGTCAGCACAGATGTAATGTCCTAAACTGAGGAGAGGGGAAATCTTCTTGTTATATGTATTGAACCAGCCAGCACAGCGTCAGTGACCAAAACTGAGAAGAGTGAAAATCTCCTGGTTATGTATATTTAAAAAGCCAGCACAGAGTCATTGCCCTGAACTGAGGAGAGTGTAAATCTCCTGGTCATATATATTTAAACAGCCAGCACAGAGTCAGTGCCCTAAACTGAGGAGAGTGTAAATCTTCTGGTTATGTATATTAAAGAGCTCGCACAGAGTCAGTGCCCGAAACTGAGGAGACTGTAAATCGTCTGGTTATATATATTCAACCAGCTAGCACAGAGTCACTGCCCGAAACTGAGGAGAGTGTAAACCTCCTGGTTATACATATTTAACCAGCCAGCGCCGAATCAGTGCCCTAAACTGAGGGGAGAGCGTAAATCTCCGATTTATATATATTCAAAAAGTCAGCACAGAGGTAGTGTCCTAAACTGAGGAGAGGGCAAATCTTCTTGTTATATGTATTTAATCAGCCAGCACAGCGTCAGTGACCAAAACTGAGAAGAGAGAAAATCTCATGGTTATGTATATTTTAAAAGCCAGCACAGAGTCATTGCCCTGAACTGAGGAGAGAGTAAATCTCCTGGTTATATATATTTAAACAGCCAGCACATAGTCAGTGCACTAAACTGAGGAAGTGTAAATCTCCTGGTTATATAAATTTAACCAGCCAGCACAGAGTCATTGGCCTAAACTGAGGAGAGTGTAAATCTTCTGGTTATATTTATTTAACAAGACAGCGCAGAGTGAGTGCCCTAAACTGAGGAGAGTGTAAATCTGCTGGTTATATATATTTAACCAGCCAGCACAAAGTCAGTGCCCTCAACTGAGGAGAGTGTAAATCTCCTGGTTATATCTATTTAAACAGCCAGCACAGAGTCAGTGCCCTAAACTGAAGGGAGCGTGTAAATCTCCTTTTTATGTATATTCAAATAGTCAGCACAGAGGTAGTGTCCTAAACTGAGGAGAGTGGAAATCTTCTTGTCATATGCATTTAACCAGCCAGCACAGCGTCAGTGACTGAAACTGAGAAGAGTGAAAATCTCCTGGTTATGTATATTTAAAAGCCAGCACAGAGTCATTGCCATGAACTGAGGAGAGAGTAAATCTGCTGGTTATATATATTTAACCAGCCAGCACAGAGTCATTGCTCTAAACTGAGGAGAGCGTAAATCTCCTGGTTCTATATATTTAAACAGCCAGCACACCGTAAATGCCCGAACCTGAGGAGAGTGTAAATCTCCTGGTTATATATATTTGACCAGCCAGCACAGAGTCAAGTGCCTGAAATTGAGGAGAGGGAACTCTCCTGGTTTTATATATATATATAAATTTAATCAGCTAGCACAGACTCATTGCCCTAAACTGAGGAGAGTGTAAATCTTCTGGTTATGTATATTTAACCAGCCAGCACAGAGTCAGTGCCCTAAACTGAGGAGAGTGTAAATCTTCTGGTTATATATATTTAACCAGCCAGCACAGAGTCAGTGCCCTAAACTGAGGAGAGTGTAAATCTTCTGGTTATATATATTTAACCAGCCAGCACAGTCAGTGCCCTAAACTGAGGAGAGTGTAAATCTTCTGGTTATATATATTTAACCAGCCAGCACAGAGTCATTGCCCTAAACTGAGGAGAGTGTAAATCTTCTGGTTATATATATTTAACCAGCCAGCACAGAGTCAGTGCCCTAAACTGAGGAGAGTGTAAATCTTCTGGTTATATATATTTAACCAGCCAGCACAGAGTCAGTGCCTGAAATTGAGGAGAGGGAACTCTCCTGGTTTTATATATATATATAAATTTAATCAGCTAGCACAGAGTCATTGCCCTAAACTGAGGAGAGTGTAAATCTTCTGGTTATATATATTTAACAAGACAGCGCAGAGTGAGGGCCCTAAACTGAGGAGAGTATAAATCTCCTGGTTATATATATTTAACCAGCCAGTACAGAATCAATGATCTAAACTGAGGAGAGGGTAAATCCCCTGGTTATGTATATTGAACCAGACAGCGCAGAGTGAGTGCCCTAAACTGAGGAGGGTGTAAATCCCCTGGTTATGTATATTGAACCAGCCAGCGCAGACTGAGTGCCCTAAACTGAGGAGGGTGTAAATCTCCTGCCTATTTTAGGAGATTTCAGAATCGCTTTGGGGCGGCATGGTGGCACAGTGGTTAGCACTGCTGCCTCACAACACCAGAGACCTGGGTCCAATTCCCGTCTCAGGCGACTGACTGTGTGGAGTTTGGACATTCTCCCTGTGTCTGCGTGGGTTTCCTCCGGGTGCTCCGGTTTCCTCCCACAGTCCAAAAATGTGCAGGCCAGGTTAATTGGCCATGCTAAATTGCCCATAGTTTTAGCTAAGGGGTAAATGTAGGGGTATGGGTGGATTGCGCTTTGGCGGGTTGGTGTGGACTTGTTGGGCCGAAGGGCCTGTTTCCACACTGTAAGTAATCTAAAAAATCTAAATCATTGCCCTAAACTGAAGAGAGTGTAAATCTCCTGGTTATGTATTTATTTAACCAGCCAGCACAGAGTCATTGCTCTAAACTGAGGAGAGTGTTTATCTCCTGGTTATATATATTTAACCAGCCAGCGCCGAGTCAGTGCCCTAATCTGAGGGGAGAGCGTAAATCCCCTTTTTATATATATTCAAATAGTCAGCACAGAGGTAGTGTCCTAAACTGAGGAGAGGGGAAATCTTCTTGTTATATGCATTTAACCAGCAAGCACAGCGTCAGTTTCCGAAACTGAGAAGAGTGAAAATCTCCTGGTTATGTATATTTAAAAAGCCAGCACAGAGTCATTGCCCTGAACTGAGGAGAGAGTAAATCTCCTGGTCATATATATTTAAACAGCCAGCACAGCGTAAATGCCCTAAACTGAGGAGAGTGTAAATCTCCTGGTTATATTTATTTAACCAGCCAGCACGAAGTCAATGCCCTAAACCGAGGTGAGGATAAGTCTCCTGCTTTTTTATATATATATATTTAACCAGCCAGCACAGAGTCATTGCCCTAAACTGAGAAGAGTGTAAATCTCCTGGTTCTATATATTTAACCAGCCAGCTCAGACTCAGTGCCCTACATTGAGGAGAGGGTAAATCTGCTTGTTATATATATTTAAACAGCCAGCACAAAGTCAGTGCCCTAAACTGAGGAGACTGTAAATCTTCTGGTTATACATATTCAACCAGCCAGTACAGAGTCACTGCCCGAAACTGAGGCGAGTGTAAACCTCCTGGTTATATATATTTAACCAGCCAGCGCCGAGTCAGTGCCCTAAACTAAGGGGAGAGCGTAAATCCCCTATTTATGTATATTCAAGCAGCCAGCACAGAGGTAGTGCCCTAAAGTGAGGAGAGTGTAAATCTCCTGGTTACATATATTTAACCAGACAGCGCACAGTCAGTGCCCTACACTGAGGAGAGTGTAAATCTCTTGGTTATATATACTTAAACAGCCAGCACAGCGTAAATGCCCTAAACTGAGAAGAGTGTAAATCTCGTGGTTATATATATATTTAAACAGCCAGCACAGACTCAGTGCCCTAAACTGAAGAGAGTGTAAATCTCCTGGTTATATACATTTAACCAGCCAGCACAGACTCAGTGCCCTAAACTGAGGAGAGTGTAAATCTCCTGGTTATGTATTTATTTAATCAGCCAGCACAGAGTCATTGCTCTAAACTGAGGAGAGTGTATATCTCCTGGTTATATATATTTAACCAGCCAGCGCCGAGTCAGTGCCCTAATCTGAGGGGAGAGCGTAAATCTCCTTTTTATATATATTCAAATAGTCAGCACAGAGGTAGTGTCCTAAACTGAGGAGAGTGGAAATCTTCTTGTTATATGCATTTAACCAGCCAGCACAGCGTCAGTGACCGAAACTGAGAAGAGTGTAAATCTCCTGGTTCTATATATTTAACCAGCCAGATCAGAAATAATGCCCTACATTGAGGAGAGTGTAAATCTCCTGGTTACATATATATATAAATTTAACTAGCCAGCACAGAGTCAGTGCCCTAAACTGAGGACAGGGTAAACTCCTGGTTATAAATATATATTTAACCAGCCAGAAAGTTGCCTTAAACTGAGGAGAGCGTAATTCTCCTGGTTATGTATATTTAAACAGCCAGTACAGAATCAGTGCCCTAACTTTGGAGATTATAAATCTCCCGGTTATATGTATTTAACTAGAGAACGCAGAGTCAGTGCGCTAAACTGAGGAGAGTGTAAATTTCCTGGTTATATATATTCAACCAGCCAGCTGAGTCAGTACCCTATACTGAGGAGAGTGTAAATCTCCTTTTCATATATATTTAACCAGCGAGTACAGATTCAGTGCCCTAAACGGTGGAGAGGGTCAATCCCCTGGTTATATATATTGAACCAGCCAGCACAGAGTCATTGCCCTAAACTGAGGAGAGTGTAAATCTCCTGTTTATACATATTTAACCAGCCAGCACGGAGTCAGTGCCCTAAACTGAGGAGCGTGAAAATCTCCTGGTTATATATATTTAGTCAGCCAGCGCAGAGTCAATGCCCTAAACTGAAGAGAGGGTAAATCTCCTGGTTATATATTGTTGACCAGCCAGCACAGATTAATTGCCTTAAACTGAGGAGAGTGTAAATCTCCTGGTTATTTTTATTCAACCAGCCAGCACATCGTCAGTGCCCTAAACTGAGGAGAGGTTAAATCACCTGGTTATATATAGTTGAACAGCCAGCACAAAGTGAGTGCCCTAAACTGAGGAGAGTGTAAATCTCCTGGTTATATATATTTAACCAGCCAGCACAGTCATTGTCCTAATCTGAGGAGAGTGTAAGTCTCCTGGTTATATATATTTAAACAGCTATCAAAGAATCAGTGCCCTAAACGGAGGAGAGTTTAAATCTTCTGGTTAAATATATTATACATGTCCATAAGTGGACCAGCCAATATTTCTGTAAATTCTTTATAGAATTCAGCTTGAAAACCATCTGGGCCCGGTGCCTTACCGCTCTGAAATTGCCTTATTGCATCAAGTATTTCTTGGACTGTTCGAGGAGCATTTCGGACTGATACCTGTTCCGGAGTTCGGCCCAGAAAGGTCAATTTTTTTAAAATAACTGCATCCTCCTAGTTCTATCTTCACAATCCTGCGAATTATATAACTCAGAATAAAATTCTCTAAATATCGCATTAATCTTTTTATGATCATGAGTCAAAATTCCTGTACTTTCCTTGATAGACGTATTAGTCTGAGGGGCCTTTTTTTCTTTGTGAGAAATGCTAAGTATCTACCCGGTTTGTCGCCATATTCATATAACCTTTGTTTTGCAAATAATATTTCCCTCTTAGCCATTTGAGTAAGCGTAGTGTTTAGTGCTGTCCTAAGAGCCGTAATCCTTTGCAATTTAATAATAGAAGGTCTATCAGTATTTGCTGTTTCAGCTGCTTTTAAACGAGCTTCGAGCAGACGCTGTTGTTCTCCCTTTAATTTTTTCTGGATCGCTGAGTAGGAGATGATCAAACCTCGCGCGTAAGCTTTGATGGTCTCCCACATCATTGGTGGGTTGCGAGCCGTACCTGAATTAATTTCTAAAAAAGTTTTAAATTCTTGAGAGAAGTACAATACAAATTTACTGTCTTTCATTAGGAAGGGGTCCATACGCCAATGCCGAGGGGATGTCCCATTGTTCCTCGCCTTAGTTTCCATATATACAGCAGCGTGGTCGGAAATTGCTATACTACCTATTTTACAGGATAATATGGAATTTAAAAAAATTGAGGGGGCAAAAAACATATCAATTCTGGTATGACATTTATGTGGATTGGAGTAAAAAGAAAAATCTCTGCCCTGTGGATGAAGACATCTCCACACATCTCCTAATCCTAATTCTTTGTTCAGATCCACCAATTGTCTAGATCTGGGAGATTCTCCTGCAGTACTCTTGGGAATCCTATCTATTTCCGGATCCATAATACAATTAAAGTCTCCCCCTATAATTGTATGACCGGCACCAAAAGCCATCAATTTTGAAAAGGCTTCCGTTATAAATTTAAAGGGGCGTACTGGGGGAGGGGGGGGGGGCAGTACAAATTTAAAATCCCATATTCCTCTCCATTTATGAGGGCTTTAATCAAAATATATCGTCCAGATTCCTCTTTTATCTGATTTAGAATTTTGAAAGGGAAGTTCTTCCGAACAAGAATAACAACTCCCCTGCTTTTGGAGCTAAAAGAAAAAAAGGCCTGATCAAATCCACCCTGTCGTAATTTCAAGTGTTCTTTATCCGACAGGTGTGTCTTCTGTAGGAGAGCTATATCAACTCTTTCTTTCTTCAGATTTGATAATATTTTCTTCCTTTTGACTGGCGAATTACTCCTCTTGACATTCCAGGTGCACCACATAACCGACTGATCAACCATAATCATCTGGGCAAATCCGAGACCCCTCGGGAGGGGAAACCGTATCCAGAACATCCCGAGCATAGAGTATATAAAATTTACAAAAATAAAGGCTCTCTAATACAATCCCAACAGTATAATAAAAAACTATTTCTAAATTTTAACAAAACGTATCTAAGTGCAGATTTTCTCCATTGTTCCCAGGGAGTATCAGTTCCATCCCCCCCATCTCGCCCCCCCATCTCCTACCCACTAACTTCCCAACCATCTACTTCCCCCATCTCCTTCCCCTTCTTTCCTCCCCTATCCCCTTCACCCGCTATCTCCTTCCGCCTTCCTTCCCCCCATCTCCTTCCTCCAATCTTCTTCCCCCTTCCTTCCCCCTTCCATCTCCTATCTCCTTCTGCCTTCCTTCCCCCATCTCCTTCCTCCCATCTTCTTCCCCCTTCCTTCCCCCTTCCGTCCCCCATCTCCTTCCCCCTTCCTTGCCCCCTATCTCCTTCCTGCCAACTCCTTCCCCCTTCCTTCCCAATCTCCTTCCCCCTTCCTTCACCCCATTCTCCTTCCCCCCATCTCCTTCCCCTTCCATCCCCATCTCCTTCCCCCTATCTCCTTCCCCCTTCCTTCTCCCCTTATCTCCTATCCCCCTTCCTTCCCCCATCTCCTTCCCTCTTTTCCTTCTCCCTTCCTTCCCCCTGTCTCCTTCCCCACTCCTTCCCCTATCTCCTTCCCCCTTCGTTCCCCGACAATCTCCTTCCCCCTTCCTTCCCCCCATTTCCTTCCCCCTTCCTTCCCCCATCCTTCCCCCTACCTCCTTCCCCCATCTCCTTCCCCACCTCCTTCTCCCTTCCTTGCCTCCATCTCTTTCCCCCTGTCTCCTTCCCCCTTCCTTCCCCATCTCCTACCCCCCATCTCCTTGCCCCTCCCTTCCCTCCATTTCCTTCCCCATCTCTCCACCCCATCTCCTTCCCCCTTCCTTCCCCCATCTGCTTCCCCCCATCTCCTTCGCCCTTCCTTCCCCCTTCTCTCCCACCCCGATCTCCTTCACCCCTACCTCCTTCCCCTCTATCTCCTTCCACATCTCCTTCCCCTTCCTTTCCCCCATCTCCTTCCCCCATCTCCTTCTCCCTTCCTTGCCCCCATCTCTTTCCCGTTACCTCCTTCCCCCTTCCTACCCCCATCTCCTTCCCCCATCTCCTTCCCCTTCCTACTGCCCCTATCTCCTTCCCCCATCTCCTTCCCCCATCTCCTTCCCCATCTCCTTCCCCATTTCTTCCCCATCTCTTTCAGCCCTATCTCCTTCCCCCCTCCTTCCCCCATCTCCTTACCCCATCTCCTTCCCCCTTCCTTCCCCCCATCTCCTTCCCCCATCTCCTTCCCCCTTCCTTGCCCTTATCTCCTTCCACCTTCCTTCCCCCATCTCCTTCCCACCTATCTCATTCCCCTACCTTCCCCCATCTCCTGCCCCCATCTCCTTCCCCTTCCTTTCCCCATATCTCTTTCTCCCCTATCTCATTGCCCCTATCTCCTTCCCCCATCTCCTTCCCTCTTCCTTCTTTCCTATCTCCTTCTCCCCTATCTCCTTCCCCCTCTCATTCCCCCATCTCCTTCCCCCATCTCCTTCCCCCCATCTCCTTCTCCCCTATCTCCTTCCCCACTATCTCCTTCCCACTTCCTTCCGCCCGTATCTCCTTCCCACCTATCTCCTTCCCCACTATCTCCTTCCCCCTTCGTACCCCATCTCCTTCCCCCTATCTCCTTCCCCCCATCTCCTTCCACCTCATCTCCTTCACCCTTCCTTCCCCCATCTGCTTCCCCCATCTCCTTGCCGCCATCTCCTTCACTCTTCCTTCCCCCTTCTCTTTCCCCCGATCTTCTTAACCCCTATCTCCTTCCCCTCTATCTCCTTCCCCCATCTCCTTCTAACTTCCTTCCCCCATCTCTTTCTCCCTATCTCCTCCCCCCTTCCTACCCCCCATCTCCTTCCCCCCTATTTCCTTCCCCCCATCTCCTTCCCCCTTCCTTCACCCCCTCCTTCCCCACATCTCCTGGCACCCCCTCCTTCCCGCCTATCTCCTTCCCCTTCCTTCCAACCTCTCCTTCCCTTCTATCTCCTCCCCTTCCTACACGCATATCTCCTTCCCCATCTCCTTCCCCCTTCCTTCCCCCCATCTCCTTACCCCATCTCCTTCCCCCTTCCTTCACCCCCTCCTTCCCCCATCTCCTTGCTCCCCCCTCATTCCCTCCTATCACCTTCCCCCTTCCTTCCAACCCTCTCCTTCCCCTCTATCTCCTTCCCCCTTCCTTTCCCCCCTCCTTCCCCACTTTCTCCTTACACTTTCCTTCCCCCACTCTCCTTCCCCGCTATCTCCTCCCCCCTTCCTACCCCCATCTCCTTCCTCCCATCTCCTTCCCCCATCTCCTTCCCCCTTCCTTCTCCCCGCTCTCCCTCCCCCATCTCCTTCCACCCCTCTCCTTTCCCCTTTCTTCCACCCCCTTTCCTTCCCCACCATCTCCTTCCCACCCCCTCCGTGCCCCTTTCTCCTTCCCCCCTCTCCTTCCCCCCTCCCTCCCCCTCACCATCCCCGCTATCTCCTTCCCACTTCCTTCCCCCTCTCCTTCCCGCCCATTTCCTTCCCTCCCCCTCTCGTTCACCCTAACTCCTTCCCCGCTGTCTCCTTCCCCCCATCGCCTCCCCTTCCTTTCCCCCTCTCCTCCCTTCCTTCCCACTCTCCTTACCTCCTATCTCCTTCCCCCTTCCTTCCCCCACCTCTCCTTCCCCAGATCTCCTTCCTGCTTCCTTCCCCCCCTGTTTCCCCCATCTCCTTCCCCATTACTTCGCCTCCCCTTCCCCCCAATCTCCTTAACCCTTCCTTCCCCCCCTCCTTCCTGCCCATCTCCTTGCCCCCCTCTCCTTCCCACCTATCTCCTTCCCCCTTCCTTCCAACCCTCTCCTTCCCCTCTATCTTCTTCCCCCTTCCTTCCCCGGCTCTCCTTCCACCTATCTCCTTTCTCCTTCTTCCCCCACTCTCCTTCCCCGCTATCTCCTTCCCCCTTTCTTCCCCCTCTCCTTCACGCCTATCTCCTTTCCCCTTCCTTATACCCTTCTTCACCCCCATCTCCTTCCACCTTCCTTCCCCCCTCTCCTTCCACCATCTCCTTCCCACCCCCTCTCCTTCCACTTCCTTCCCCCCTCCTTCCCCCAATCTCCTTCCCTGCTATCTCCTTCCCCCTTCTACTCCCATCCCCTTCCTTCCCCCTTCCTTCCACCCCTCTCCTTCCCCCATCTACTTAATTCCCCCTTCCTTCTCCCTTACCCCAACTACTTCCTTGCCCCTTCCTTCCCCACCTTCCTTTCCTCCCCTCCTTCTCCCCATCTCCTTGCCCCCTCTCCTTCCCGCCTATCTCCTTCCCCCTTCCTTCCCCCCTCCTTCCCCCATCTCCTTCCCCATTCCTTCCCCTTCCCCCCAATCTCCTTCCCTACCCTTCCCCACCTCCTGCCCCCATCTCTTGCCCCGCATCACCTTCTGCATCACCTTCCCCCTTCCTACCCCCTTCTCCTTCCACACCCTCTCCTTCCCCCCATCTCCTACCCCCATCTCCTCCACCCCTCTCCTTCCCCCCTCCCTCCCCCTCACCATCCCCGCTATCTCCTTCCCACTTCCTTCCCCCTCTCCTTCCCCCCCATTTCCTTCCCTCCCCCTCTCGTTCACCCTAACTCCTTCCCCGCTGTCTCCTTCCCCCCATCGCCTTCCCCTTCCTTTCCCTTCTCATTCCTTCCTTCCCCCCTCTCCTTCCCGCCTATCTCCTTCCCCCTTCCTTCCACCCTCTCCTTCCCCCATCTCCTTCCCCTTCCTTCACCCCCTTCCCCCGATCTCCTTCCCCCTTCCTTCCCCCCTCTCATTCACCCCTCTCCTTCCCCCATCTCTTTCCCCCCTCTCCTTCCCCCTTCCTTCCACCCCGTCTCCTCCCCTCATCTCCTTCCCCACCTCTTCTTCCCCCCATTTCCTTCCCCCTCTACTTCCCCCTTCCTTCCCCCCTTCCCCCATCGTCTTCCGCCCCTCACTGTTCCCCCCATTTCCTTCCCTCCCCTTCTCGTTCCCCCTATCTCGTTCCTTAATATCTCCTTCCCCCCATTTCCTTCCCCTTCCTTACCCCCCTCCTTCCTTCCTTCCCCCCTCTCCTTACCTCCTATCTCCTTCCCCCTTCCTTCCCCCAGCTCTCCTTCCCCAGATCTCCTTCCCGCTTCCTTCGTCCCCTCCTTCCCCCATCTCCTTCCGCATTACTTTGCCTCCCCTTCCCCCTGATCTCCTTCCCCCTTCCTTCACCCCCTCCTTCCCCCATCTCCTTGCACCCCCCTCCTTCCCGCCTATCTCCTTCCCCCTTCCTTCCAACGCTCTGCTTCCCCGCTATCTCCTTCCCCCTTTCTTCCCCCCTCTCCTTCACGACTATCTCCTTCCCCCTTCCTTATCCCCTTCTTCTTCCCCCATCTCCTTCCAACTTCCTTCCCCCTCTCCTTCCCTCATCTCCTTTGCACCCTCTCTCCTTCCCCCTTCCTTCCCCCCTCCTTCCTCCAATCTCCTTCCCTGTTATCGCCTTCCCCCTTCCACCCCATCCCCTTCCTCCCCCTTCCTTCCACCCCTCTCCTTCCTCCCATCTTCTTACTTCCCCTTCCTTCCCCCCTTCCCCTTCTCCTTCCTTCCCCCTTCCTTCCCCCCTTTCTTTCCTCCCCTCCTTTCCCCATCTCCTTGCCCCCTCTCCTTCCCACCTATATCCTTCCCCCTTCCTTCCCACCCTCTCCTTCCCCCATCTCCTTCCCCCATCCATCCCCCTCTCCTTCCCCTCTCCTTTCCCCATCTCCTTCCCCCTATCTCCTTCCCCCTTCCTTCCCCCTTCCCCCGAACTCCTTCCCCCATCCTTTCCCCCTCCTACCCGCATCTCCTTGCCCCCCATCTCCTTCCCCCATCTCCTTCCCCCTTCCTTCCCCCCTTCTCCTTCCACACCCTCTCCTTCCCCCCATCTCCTTCCCGCATCTCCTTCCCCCTCTCATTCCCCTCCCTCTCCTCCCCCTGTCGTCTTCCCCCTTCCTTTCCCCCCTCCTTCCCCCAATCTCCTTCCCCCATCTCCTTCCCCCCTCTCCTTCCCCCTTTCTTCCACCCCCTCTCCTTCCCCCATCTCCTTCCCCGCCTCTTCTTCCCCCCATCTCCTTTTCCCCCTACTTCCCACTTCCTTACCCCCTTCACCCATCTCCTTCCACCCCTCTCTTTCCCCCCTCCTTCCCCTAAATCCTTCCTCCTTCTTTCCCCCCTCGCCTTCCCCCCATCTCCTTTCCCCCTCTCCTTCCACCACTTCTCCTTCCCCCATCTCCTTCCACCTTCCTTCTCCCCCCTCCTATCCCCCATCTCCTTCCCCTCTCCTTCCCCACCCTCTCCTTCCCCCATCTCCTTCCCCCCTCTCCTTCCCCCTTTCTTCCACCCCCTCTCCTTCCCCCATCTCCTTCCCCGCCTCTTCTTCCCCCCATCTCCTTTCCCCCCTACTTCCCACTTCCTTACCCCCTTCACCCATCTCCTTCCACCCCTCTCTTTCCCCCCTCCTTCCCCTAAATCCTTCCTCCTTCTTTCCACCCTCGCCTTCCCCCCATCTCCTTTCCCCCTCTCCTTCCACCACTTCTCCTTCCCCCATCTCCTTCCACCTTCCTTCTCCCCCCTCCTATCCCCCATCTCCTTCCCCTCTCCTTCCCCACCCTCTCCTTCCCCCATCTCCTTCCCTCTATCTCCTTCCCCCTCTCCTCCCCCTCTCCTTGCCCCTTCCTTCCTCCCTTCCTTCTCCTCATCTCCTTCCCCTCTCCTTCCCCCGTTCTCTCCATCCCCCTTCCCCCTCTCATTCCCCCCTATTTCTTTCACCTTCCTTCCCCCACTCCTTTCCACCTATCTCCTTCCCCCTTCCTTCCCCCCTCTCCTTCCCACCTATCTGCTTCCCCCTTCCTTCCCCCCTCTTTCCCCCTATCTCCTTCCCCCTTCCTTCCCTCCCTCTCCTTCCACTCATCTCCTTCCCCCTTCCTTCCCCCCTCTCCTTCCCCTATCTCCTTCCCCCTTCCTTTCCCCCTCTCCTTTTCCCTCATCTCCTTCCTTCCCCCTTCCTCCCCCACCCCTAACCCCTCCTTCCTACCACTTCCCCACACTCTCCTTCCCCCCATCTCCTTCCCCCCTCATCTTCCACCCATCTCCTTGCCCCCCTCTCCTTCTCCCTACCTCCTTCCCCCCTTTCTCCTTCCCACCCCATTTCCCCCTCTCCTTCCCCCCCTCTCCTTCCCCACCCTCTCCTTCCCCCATCCCCTTCCCTACTATCTCCTTCCCCCTCTCCTTCCCCTCTTCTCCTTCCTCCATCTCCTTGCCCCATCCTTCCCCCCTCTCCTTCCCCCTTCCTTCCCCCACTCTCCTTCCACCCGATGTCCTTCCCTCCTCTCCTTACCCGACGTCTCTTTCCGCCCACCTCCTTCCCCATCTCCTCCCCCCTCTTCTTTCCCCCATCTCCTTCTGCCCCATTTTCTACCCCCATCTCCTTCCCTCTTCTTTCCCCCTTCCCCCTATCTCCTTCCCCCCTCTCCTTCCCCCCACTCTCCTTCCCCCATCTCCTTCCCCCCCTCCTTCCCCCCTCTGTTTCCCCCCTCTCCTTCCCCCCTCCTTCCCTCCCATCTACTTCCCCATCTCCTTCCCCCATCTCCTACCCCCATCTCCTTCCTCCCCTCTACTTCCCCCCTCTCCTTCCCCCTTTCTTCCACCCCCCCTCCTTCCCCATCTCCTTCCCCGCCTCTTCTTCCCCCCATCTCCTTTCCCCCCTACTTCCCACTTCCTTACCCCCTTCACCCATCTCCTTCCACCCCTCTCCTTCCCCCCTCCTTCCCCTAAATCCTTCCTCCTTCTTTCCCCCCTCGCCTTCCCCCCATCTCCTTTCCCCCTCTCCTTCCACCACTTCTCCTTCCCCCATCTCCTTCCACCTTCCTTCTCCCCCCTCCTATCCCCCATCTCCTTCCCCTCTCCTTCCCCACCCACTCCTTCCCCCATCTCCTTCCCTCTATCTCCTTCCCCTCTCCTCCCCCTCTCCTTGCCCCTTCCTTCCTCCCTTCCTTCTCCTCATCTCCTTCCCCTCTCCTTCCCCACTCTCTCCTTCCCCCGTCCCCCCTCTCTCCGTCCACCCATCTCCTTCCCCTCTCCTTCCCCCACTCTCTCCTTCCCCCCTTCCCCCTCTCTCCGTCCACCCATCTCCTTCCCCCCTCACCTTCCCACCCATCTCCTTCCCCCCTCACCTTCCCACCTATCTCCTTACCCCCTTCCTTCCCCCCTCATTCCCCCCTATTTTCTTCCACCTTCCTTCCCCCCACTCCATTCCACCTATCTTCTTCCCCCATCCTTCCCCCCTCTCCTTCCCACCTATCTTCTTCCCCCTTCCTTCCCCCCTCTTTCCCCCTATCTCCTTCCCCCTTCTTCCCTCCCTCTCCTTCCACTCATCTCCTTCCCCCTTCCTTCCCCCCTCTCCTTCCCCTATCTCCTTCCCCCTTCCTTTCCCCCTCTCCTTTTCCCTCATCTCCTTCCTTCCCCCTTCCTCCCCCACCCCTAACCCCTCCTTCCTACCACTTCCCCACACTCTCCTTCCCCCCATCTCCTACCCCCCTCATCTTCCACCCATCTCCTTGCCCCCCTCTCCTTCTCCCTACCTCCTTCCCCCCTTTCTCCTTCCCACCCCTCTTCCCCCTCTCCTTCCCCCC
Organism: Chiloscyllium punctatum; assembly: GCF_047496795.1. NCBI lineage: Eukaryota > Metazoa > Chordata > Chondrichthyes > Orectolobiformes > Hemiscylliidae > Chiloscyllium > Chiloscyllium punctatum. The sequence goes on along the minus strand of NC_092759.1, from coordinate 57,771,038 downwards.
TCTCCTTCCCCCATCCCCTTCCCTACTATCTCCTTCCCCCTCTCCTTCCCCTCTTCTCCTTCCCCCATCTCCTTGCCCATCCTTCCCCCCTCTCCTTCCCCTTCCTTCCCCCCACTCTCCTTCCACCCGATGTCCTTCCCTCCTCTCCTTACCCGACGTCTCTTTCCACCCACCTCCTTCCCCATCTCCTCCCCCCTCTTCTTTCCCCCATCTCCTTCCGCCCCATCTTCTTCCCCCATCTCCTTCCCTCTTCTTTCCCCTTCCCCCTATCTCCTTCCCCCCTCTCCTTCCCCCCACTCTCCTTCCCCCATCTCCTTCCCCCCCTCCTTTCCCCCTCTGCTTCCCCCGTCTCCTTCCCCCCTCCTTCCCTCCCATCTACTTCCCCCATCTCCTTCCCCCATCTCCTTCCCCCATCTCCTTCCTCCCCTCTCCTTCCCCCCCTCCTTCGCCCTCCTCCTTCCACCCTCTCCTTCCCCCTTCCTTCCCCCTTCCCCCTTATCTCCTTCCCCATCTCCTTCCCCCTTCCTTACCCCCTCTCCTTACCCAATTTCTCCTTCACCCTTCCTTCCCCCTCCTTCCCCCTCCTTCCCCCATCTCCTTCCCCCTTCCTTCCCCCTCCCCCATCTCCTTCCCCATTCCTTCCCCATTTCTCCCATATCCGTTCCCCCTTCTCCTTCCCGCCTATCTCCTTACCCCTTCCTTCCCCCTCTCATTCCCCCCTATTTCTTCCACCTTCCTTCCCCCCACTCCTTTCCACCTATCTCCTTCCCACTTCCTTCTCCCACCTCTCCTTCGCCCCATCTCCTTCCCACTTCCTTTCCCCCCTCTCCTTCCCCATTATCTCCTTCCTCCTTCCTTCCACTTCCCCCTATCTCCTTCCCCCTTCTTTCTCCCCCTCTCCTTCCCCCGTCTCTCCTTCCCCCCTCTCTTTACCCCCATCTCCTTCCCACCTCTCCTTTCCCCCTCTCCTTCCCCTATCTCCTTCCCGCCTCTGCTTACCCCTTCCTTCCCCCCATCCTTCCCCCATCTCCTTGCCCCCCTCCTCCCCCATCTCCTTCCCCCATCTCCTTCCCCCTTTCCTTCCCCCCTCTCCTTACCCCCTATCTCCTTCCCACTTCCTTCCCCCCTCTCCTTCCTCCCTATCTCCTCCCCCCTTCCCGCCTATCTCCTTCATGCTTCCTTCCCCCCTCTCCTTCCCCATCTCCTTCCCAGTTCCTTCCCCCCTCTCCTTGCCCCTATCTCCTTCCCTCTTCCACCCCCTCCCCTATCTCATTATCCCCCATTTCTTCCTTCCTATCTCCTTCCCCCCTTCCTCACCCTCTCCTTCCCACTATCTCCTTCCCCCTTCCTTCCCCCCGCCTTCCCCCATACCTTCTTCCCCTTCCTTCCCCCACCTCTACTTCACCCCTATCTCCTTTCCCGTCCTTCCCCCCTCTACTTCCCCCGTCCTTCCCCACTCTCCTTCACCCCATCTCCTTCCCACCCCCTCTCCTTCCCCATCTCTTTCTCCCTTCCTTTCCCCTCTCCTTCCCCCACTCTCCTTCCCCCATCACCTTCCCCCTTCCTTCCTCCCTTCCCCCCATCTCCTTCCTTCCCCCTTCCTTCCCCTACCTTCCTTCCCCCCTCATTCCCCCATCTCCTTCCGTCCCCTCTCCTTCCCCCCTCTCTTTCCCCCTCTCATTCTCCCTCCTCTCCTTCTCCCTCTCTCCTTCCCCTCTATCTCTGTCCACCGCTCTCCTTCCCCCATCTCCTTCCCACCCTTCCTTCCCCCTATCTCATACCCCCTTCCTTCCCCACCCTCCTTCCCCCTATCTCCTTCCGTCCTCACTTTCCCCACCCTCACCTTCCCATCCATCTCCTGGCCCCTCCTTCAAACCCCTCTCCTTCTCCCATCTCCTAACCCCTTCCTTCCCCCCTCCTTCCCCATCTCCTTCCCCATCTCCTTCCCTCACTCTCCTTCCCTCACTCTCCTTCCCCACCCTCTTCTTCCCCATCCCCTACCCCCTTCCTCCCCCACCTCTCCTTTGCCCCATCTCCTTCCCCCTTCCTTCCCCCCTTCGCCCCTATCTCCTTCCCCCTTCCTTCCCCCTTCCCCTATCGCGTTCCCCCTTCCTTAACACCCTTCCCACCATCTCCTTCCCCCTTCATCCCCCTCCTACCCCCCTCTCCTTCCCCCCATCTCCTTCCCTCCCCTCTCCTTACCCCATCTCCTTCCCCGCCTCTCCTTCCCCCTATCTCCTTCACCCCTCTCCTTCCCCTTTCCTTCTCCCCCTCTTTCGCCCCTATCTCTTTCCCCCTTCCTCCCCTTCCTTCCCCCCATCGCGTCCCCCCTTCCTTCATGCCCTTCCCCCAATCTCCTTCCCCCTTCCATCCCCCCCTCCTTCCACCCTCTCCTTACCCCCTCCTTCCCCATCTTCTTCCCTCCCCTCTCCTTCCCCCTTCCTTCCACCCCCTCTCCTCCCCCATCTCCTTCCCCATCACTTTCCCCCCCTCCTTCCCCCTTCCTTTACCCCCTCTTTCCCCCATCTCCTTCCTTCCCCCTTCCTCCCCACTCCTAACCCCTCCTTCCCACCACTTCCCCACACTCGCCTTCACCCTACCTCCTTACCCCTCTCGTTCACCCCCTCTTCTTCCCCCCTCTACTTCCCCCCATCTCCTTCCCCCTTCATTCCACCCCTCCTTCCCCCCTCTGTCCTTCCCCACCCTCTACTTCCTCCTCTCTCCTTCCCATCTCCTTCCCCCTCATCTTCCCACCATCTCCTTGCCCCCCTCTCCTTCCCCATCTCCTTCCCCCCTTTCTCCTCTCCACCTCTCCTTCCCCCATCTCCTTCTCCCTTCTGTCCCCCATCTCCTTCCCCCCTCCTTCCCCACCCTCTCCTTCCACATCTCCTTCCTCCTATCTCTTTCCCCCCTTTCCTTAAACCTCTCCTTCCCCCCACCTCCTTCCCCCATCTCCTTCCCCCCTCATCTTCCCACCATCTCCTTGCCCCCCTTTCCTTCCCCATCTCCTTCCCCCTATCTCCTTCCCCCCCTCTCCTTCCCCCCTCTCCTTCCCCCCTCTCCTTCCCCTATCTCCTTCCCCCTTCCTTCCCCCCTCTCCTTCCCCATCTCCTTCCTTCCCCCTTCTCCCCCCTCCGCCCCACACTCTCCTTCCCCCTCCTTCCCCATCCTCTCCTACACCCCTACCTCCTTCCCCCTCTCCTTCACCCCCTCTCTTTCCCCCCTCTGCTTCACCCCTTCTCCTTACCCCCTCTCCTTCCCCCTTCACCTGCATCCCTCTCCTGCCCCCTAATCTCCTTTCCCCTCTCCTTCCCCATCTCCTTTCCCCTTCCTTCCCCCCACTCTCCTTTCCCCCTCTCCTTCCCCCCTCTCCTTCCATCCCCTCCTTCCCCCATCTCCTTCCCCCATCTCCTTCCCGCCCTCTCCTTCCCCATTCCATTCACCCCCTCTCCTTCCCCCTTCCATCCCCCATCTCCTTCCCCACCTCTACTTCCTACCCCCTCCTTCCCCCCTCTCCTTCCGTCCCCCTTCCTTCTCCTCCCCTCCTTTCCCCATCTCCTCCCCCCTCTCCTTCCCCCTCTCCTTCCCCCCATTTCCTTCCCCTCTATCTCCTTCCCATCTCCTTCTCCCCCTCTCCTACCCCATTCCGTCCACCCCCTCTCCTTCCCCCATCTCCTTCCCCGCCTCTCCTTCCCCCTATCTCCTCCCCCTCTCCTTCCCCCATCTCCTTCCTCCTATCTCCTTCCCCCTTCCTTCACCACCTCTCCTTCCACCCCCTCTCCTTCCCCCATCTCCTTGCCCCTTCCTTCCCCCCCTCCTTCCAACATCTCCTTCCCCCTTTCTTCCCCCCTCTCCTTTCCCCATCTCCTTCCTTCCCACTTCTCTCCACTCCTAACCCTCCTTCTCACCACTTTCCCACACTCACCTTTTCCCCAACTCCTTCCCCATCTCCTTCCCCCGCTCTTCTTTGCCCCCTTTCCTTCCCCCTAATCTCCTTCCCCCCCTCATTACCCCATCTCCTTCCCCCCTCCTTCCACCCCTCTCCTTCCCCTTCTCTCCTTCCCGCCTCTCCTTCCCCATCTCCTTGCACCCCTCTCCTTCCGCTATCTCCTTCCCCCTTTTCTCCTTCCCACCCCTCCTTTCCCATCTCCTTCCCCACCCTCTCCTACCCCATCTCCTTCCCCCTTCCTTTCCCCCTCTTCCCCTATCTCCTTCCCCCTTCCTTTCCCCCTCTTCCCCTATCTCCTTCCCCCTTCCTTTCCCCCTCTTCCCCTATCTCCTTCCCCCTATCTCCTTCCCCCTCTCCTTTCCCCATCTCCTTCCTTTCCCCTTCCTCCCCACTCCTAACCCCTCCTTCCCACCACTTCCCCACACTCGCCTTCCCCCCACCTCCTTACCCCTCAGCTTCACACCTCTTCTTCCCCCCCTCTACTTCCCCCCCTCTACATTCCCTCTCTCCTTCCCCCTCTCTCCTTCCCCTCCTCCTTCCCCCATCTCCTTCCCCTTCCTTCCCCCCTCCTTCCACTCTCTCTCTGCTTCCCCGCCCTCTACTTCCACCTATCTCCTTCCCCAATCTCCTTCCCCCCTCATCTTCCCACCATCTCCTTGCCCCCCTCTCCTTCCCCCTATCTCCTTCCCCCTTTCTCCTTCCCACCCCTCCTTCCCCCATCTCCTTCTCTCTTCCTTCCCACATCTCCTTCCCCCATCTCCTTCCCCATCTCCTTCCCCCTCTCCTTCCCCCCTCTCCTTCCCCCACCTCCTTCCCCCATCCTTCCCCCTCTCCTTCCCCTATCTCCTTCCCACTTCCTTCCCCCCTCTCCTTCCCCATCTCCTTCCTTCCCCCTTCCTCCCCCCTCCGTCCCACCCTCTCCTTCCCCCCTCTCCTTCCCCCATCCTTCCCCCTCTCCTTCCCCCTATCTCATTCCCCCTTCCTTCCCCCATCTCCTTCCTTCCCCCTTCCTCCCCTCTCCGACCCACCCTCTCCTTCACGCCCTCTCCTTCCCCACACTCTCCTTCCCCCCACCTCCTTCCCCCCCTCTCCTTCACCCCCTCTCTTCCCCCTCACCTGCCCCCCCTCTCCTGCCCCGCTATCTCCTTCCCCCCTCTCCTTGCCCCCTCTCCTCCCCATCTACTTCCCCCATCTCCCTCCCCGCCTCTCCGTCCCCCTATCTCCTTCTACCCTCTCCTTCCCCCTTCCATCACCCCCCTCTTTCGCCCCTATCTCCTTCCCCCTTCCTTCCCCCCTTCTCCCCTATCGTGTTTCCCCTTCCTTCATGCCCTTCCCCCAATCTCCTTCCCCCTTCCTTCCCCCCTCACCTTCCCCCTCCTTCCCCCTATCTCATTCTCTCCCCTCTCCTTCCCCCTTCCTTCCACCCCTCTCCTTCCCCATCTCCTTCCCCATCTCCTACCCCATCTCCTTCCCACTTCCTTACCCCCTCCTTCCCCTATCTCCATCCCCCTTCCTTCCCCCCTCTCCTTTCACCCATCTCCTTCCTTTCCCCTTCCTCCCCACTCCTAACCCCTCTTTCCCACCACTTCCCCACACTCGCCTTCCCCCCACCTCCTTACGCCTCTCCTTCACTCCTCTTCATCCCCCCCTCTACTTCCCCCTCTACTTTCCCCCTCCTTCCCCCTCTCTCCTTCCCCCTCTCCTTCCCCCTTCCTTTCCCCCCTCCTTCCCCCTCTCTCTCCTTCCCCGCCCTCTACTTCCACCTATCTCCTTCCCCCAATCTCCTTCCCCCCTCATTTTCCCACCATCTCCTTGCCCCCCTCTCCTTCCCACCATCTCCTTGACCCCCTCTCCTTCCCCCATCTCCTTCCGCCCTTTCTCCTTCCCACCCCTCCCTCCTTCCGCCCTTTCTCCTTCCCACCCCTCCTATCCCCCATGGCCTTCTCTCTTCCTTCCGCCCATCTCCTTCCCCCTCTCCTTCCCCACTCTCTCCTTCCCCATCTCCTTCCCCCTCTCCTTCCCCCATCTCCTTGCCCCATTCTTCCCCCCTCTCCTTCCCCCTATCTCCTTCCCCCTTCCTCTCCCCTCCGTCCCACCCTCTCCTTCCCCCCTCTCCTACTCCCCACCTCCTTCCACCACTCTCCTTCCCCCACCCTCCTTCCCCCCTCTCCTTCCACCACTCTCCTTCCCCCTATCTCCTTTCCCCATCTCCTTCCCACCCACTCCTTCCCCATTCCATCCACCCCTCTCCTTCCCCCATCTCCTTCCCCGCCTCTCCTTCCCCCATCTCCTTCCCCCTCTCCTTTCCCTATCTCCTTTCCCTTTCCTTCCCCCTCCTCTCCTTCCCCCTATCTCCTTCCCCCTTCGTTCTCCCCCTCTCCTTCCACCCTCTCCTTCCCCATCTCCTTCCCGCTTCCTTCCCCCCTCTCCTTCCCCTCTATCTCCTTCCCCCTTCGTTCTCCCCCTCTCCTTCCCCCCACTCCTTCCCCTCTATCTCCTTCCCCCATCTCCTTCCCCCTGCTACCCCCCTATCTCCTTCCCCCTCTCCTTCCCCCTTCCTTCCACCCCTCCTCCCCCCATTTTCTTGACCCCCTCTCCTACCCCATCTCCTTTCCCCTTCTCCTTCCCCCTCTCCTTCCCCCATCTCCCTCTCCCCTCTCCTTCCCCCTTCCTTCCCACCCTCTCCTTCCCCCTCTCCTTCACTCACCCCATCTCCTTCCCACCCCCTCTCCTTCCCCCCATCTCCTTCCCCCTATCTTCTTCCCCCATCTCCTTCCCCATCCTTCCCCCCCTCTACATCCTTCCTCCCCCCCCTCTCCTTACCCCCTATCTCCTTCCCCCTCTCCTTCCCTCATCTCCTTTCCCCATCTCCTTTCCCCTATCTCCTTCCCCCTCTCCTTCCCCACTCTCCTTCCCCCCTTTCCTTCCCCTATCTCATTCCCCCTTCCTTCCCCATCTCCTTCCTGCCCCCTTCCTCCCCTCTCCGACCCACCCTCTCCTTCCCCACCCTCTCCTTCCCCCACCTCCTTCCCCCCTCTCCTTCACCCCCTCTCTTCCCCCTCTCCTTCACCCCCTCTCCTTATCCCCTCACCTGCCCCCCTCTCCTGCCCCCTATCTCCTTCCCCCCTCTCCTTCCCCCCTCTCCTCCCCATCTACTTCCCCCATCTCCCTCCCCGCCTCTCCGTCCCCCTATCTCCTTCTACCCTCTCCTTCCCCCTTCCATCACCCCCCTCTTTCACCCCTATCTCCTTCCCCCTTCCTTACCCCCTCCTTCCCCCTATCTCCTTCCCCCTTCCTTCCCCCTATCTCTTTCCCCCATCTCCTTCCTTCCCCCTTCCTCCCCACTCCTAACCCCTACTTCCCACCACTTCCCCACACTCGCCTTCCCCCCACCTCCTTACGCCTCTCCTTCACTCCTCTTCATCCCCCCTCTACTTCCTCCCTCTACTTCCCCCCTCCTTCCCCCTCTCTCCTTCCCCCTCTCCTTCCCCATCTCCTTCCCCCTTCCTTTCCCCACTCCTTCCCCCTCTCTCTCCTTCCCCGCCCTCTACTTCCACCTATCTCCTTCCCCCAATCTCCTTCCCCCCTCATTTTCCCACCAACTCCTTGACCCCCTCTCCTTCCCCCATCTCCTTCCGCCCTTTCTCCTTCCCACCCCTCCTTTCCCCCATGGCCTTCTCTCTTCCTTCCCCCCATCTCCTTCCCCCTCTCCTTCCCCACACTCTCCTTCCCCATCTCCTTCCCCCTCTCCTTCCCCATCTCCTTGCCCCATTCTTCCCCCCTCTCCTTCCCCTATCTCCTTCCCCCTTCCTCTCCCCTCCGTCCCACCCTCTCCTTCCCCCCTCCTACCCCCCCACCTCCTTCCCCACTCCCCTTCCCCCACCCTCCTTCCCCCCTCTCCTTCCACCACTCTCCTTCCCCCATCTCCTTTCCCCATCTCCTTCCCATCCTCTCCTTCCCCATTCCATCCACCCCTCTCCTTCCCCCATCTCCTTCTTCCCCGCCTCTCCTTCCCCCATCTCCTTCCCCCCTCTCCTTTCCCCTTCCATCCCCCTTCCCCATCTCCTCCCCCTCTCCTTCCGCCCTCTCCTTCCCCTATCTCCTTTCCCTTTCCTTCCCCCTCCTCTCCTTCCCCCTATCTCCTTCCCCCTTCGTTCTCCCCCTCTCCTTCCACCCTCTCCTTCCCCCATCTCCTTCCCGCTTCCTTCCCCCCTCTCCTTCCCCTCTATCTCCTTCCCCCCATCTCCTTCCCCCTATCTTCTTCCCCCATCTCCTTCCCCATCCTTCCCCCCTCTACATCCTTCCTCAACCCGTTCTCCTTACCCCCTATCTCCTTCCCCCTTCCTTCTCCCCCTCTCCTTCACCTCTAACTCCTTCCATCCCTCTCCTTCCCCCCTTTCTTCCACCCCCTCTCCTTCCCCCTCCATCTCCTTCCCCCCTCTCCGTGCCCCTTTCTCCTTCCCCCCTCTCCTTCCCCCCTCCCTCCCCCTCAACATCCCCGCTATCTCCTTCCCCCTTCCTTCCCCCTCTCATTCCCCCCATTTCCTTCCCACCGTCTCCTTCCCCCTCTCCTTCCCCATTCCTTCCAAACCTCTCCTTCCCCACTCTCCTTCACCTCCTCTCCTTCGCCCCCTCCCCCTCTCCTCCCCCACCATCTCCTTCCCTCCCCCTCTCGTTCCCCCTATCTCCTTCCCCACTATCTCCTTCCCCATCGCCTTCCCCTTCCTTTCCCCCTCTTCTTCCTTCCTTCCCCCCTCACCTTACCTCCTATCTCCTTCCCCCTCTCCTTCCCCGAACTCCTTCCCACTTCCTTCCCCCCTCACTCCTTCCCCCCTCCACTCCTTCCCCCCCTCTTTACTTCCCCATCTCCTTCCCCTCACCTTCCCCCATCTCCTCACCCTTCCTTCCCCCCTATCTCCTTCCCCTTCCTTCCCTTTCTCCTTCCCACCTATCTCCTTCCCCCTTACTACCCCCATCTCCTTCCCCCTTCCTTCCCCATCTCCTTCTCCCCATCTCCTTCCCCCTTCCTTCCCCCCTCCTTCCCCCTATCTCCTTCCCCCTTCCTTCCCCCCTCTCCTTCCCCCTATCTCCTTCCCCACCCTCTCCTTCCCCACTATCTCCTTCCCCCCTTTCCTTCCCCCCTCTCCTTCCCCCCAACTCCTTCCCCCTTCTTTCCACTCCTCCTTCCCCCATCTCCTTCCCCCTTCCTTCCCCCTCATGTCCTTCCCCCCATCTCCTTCCCACCTCCTTCCCCCCTGTCCTTCCCCACTATCTCCTTCCCCCTTCCTTCCCCCCTCTTCTTCCCACCTATCTCCTTCCCCCTTACTACCCCCATCTCCTTCCCCCTTCCTTCCCCCTCCTTCCCCTATCTCCTTCCCCCTTCCTTCCCCCCTCTCCTTCCCTCTTCCTTCCACCCGCGCTCCTTCCCCCATCTCCTTCCCCGCCTCTTCTTCCCCCATCTCCTTCCCCCCTCTACTTCCCCCTTCCTTCCCCACTTGCCCCCATCTCCTTCCGCCGCTCTCCTTCCCCCCTCTCCTTCTCCCTATCTCCGTCCCCCTTCCTTTCCCCCTCTCCTTCCCCTTATCTCCTTCCCCACCCTCTCCTTCCCCCTCTCCTTCCACCCCTTCTCCTTCCCCCATCTTCTTCCCCCTCTCCTTCCCCACTATCTCCTTCCACCCTCTCCTTCCCCACTCTCCTCCCCCCAACTCCTTGCCCCTTCGTTCCCCCCCTCCTCCCCATCTCCTTCCCCCTTCCTTCCCCCCTCTCTTTCCCCCCTAACCCCTTCTCCCTTCTTTCCACCCCTCCTTCCCCCCTCTCCTTCCCCCATCTACTTCCCCCTTCCTTACCCCTCCTCTCCTTCCCCCATCTCCTTCTCCCTTCGTCCCACCCCTCTCCTTCCCGCCTCTCCTTCCCCCCATCTCCTTCCCCCTTCCTTCCCCCCACTCCTTCCCCTTAGCTCTTTCCCACCTCTCCTTCCTCCCTCGTCTTCCCCCATCTCCTTCCCCCTCTCCTTCCCCCTTCCTTCCACCCCTCCTCCACACCATCTTCTTGCCCCCCTCCTACCTCCCATTTCCTTTCCCCCTCTCCTTCCCCCCTCTCCTTTCCCCAATCTCCTTCTCCACCTCTCCTTCCCCCTTCCTTCCCCCCCTCTCCTTCCCCCCCTCTCCTTCCCCCATCTCCTTCCCACCCCCTCTCATTTCCCCCTATCTCCTCCCCCCAATCTACTTCCCCCATCTCCTTCCCCATCCTTCCCCCCTCTGCTTCCTTCTTTCCCCCGCTCTTCTTACCCCCTATCTCCTTCCCCCTTCCTTCTCCCCCTCTCCTTCCCCCTTCCTTCTCCCCCTCTCCTTCCCCCATATCCTTCCACCCCTCTCCTTCCCCTCCATCTCCTTCCCCCACTCCGTGCCCCTTTCTCCTTTCCCCCTCTCCTTACCCCATGCTTCCCCCTCCTTCCCCCATCTTCTTGTCTCCCCTCTACTTCCCCCATCCCCTTCCCCCCTCCTTCCCCCATCTCCTTCCCTCCCACTCTCGTGCCCCCTATCTCCTTCCCCCTATCTCCTTCCCCCATCGCCTTCCCCTTCCTTTCCCCCTCTCCTCCCTTCCTATCCCCTTTCCTTACCTCCTATCTCCTTCCCCCTTCCTTCCCCCACCTCTCCTTCCCCAGATCTCCTTCCTGCTTCTTTCCCCCCTCTCCTTCCCCCTTATCTACTTCCCCCTTACTTCGCCTCCCCTTCCCCCGATCTCCTTCCCCCTTCCTTCCACCCCTCTCCTTCCCCATCTTCTTCCTTCCCCCTTCCTTCCACCCCATTCCACAACTCCTTCCTTCCTCCTTCCTTCGCCCCATTGCTTCCCTCCCCTCCTTCCCCCATCGCCTTGCCCCCCTCTCCTTCCCACCTATCTCCTTCCCCATCCTTCCCCCCTTCACCCCTATCTCCTTCCCCCTCTCCTTCCCCCTCTCCTTCCCCCATCTCCTTCTCACCCCCCCTCCTTACCCATTCCTTCCCCCACTTCCTGAACCCTCCTCCTTCCCCATCTCCTTCCTGCCTCTCTTTCCCCCCTCTCCTTCCCCCCTCCTTCCCCTTTTCTCCTTCCCTCCTTCCCCTCTATCTCCTTCCCCCTCTCTCCTTCCCCCCCTCTTCTTCCCCCATCTCCTTCCCCCTTCCTTCCCCCCTCTTTCCCCCATTTCCTTCGCCCCTCTCCTTCCCCACCCTCTCCTTCCCTCCATCTCCTTCCCCACACTCTCCTTCCCCCTCTCCTTCTCCCCCATCTCCTTGCCCCTTCCATCCCCCCTCCTTCCCCCATCTTCTTCTCCCTTCCTGCACCCTCTCCTTCCCCCCTCTCCTTCCCCCTTCCCCCCATCTACTTGCCCCTTCCTTCCCCCCCTCCTTCGCCCCCTCTCCTTCCCCCCTCCTTCCTCCGTATCTCCTTCCCACCTCTCCTTCCCCCTATCTCCTTCCCCACTCTCCTTCCCCCTTCCTTCCACCCCTCTCCTTCCCGATCTCCTTCCCCGCCTCTCCTTCCCCCATCTCCTTTCCCTCTCCTTCCCCCATCTCCTTCCCCCTACCTCCTTCCCACCCCTCCTTCCCCCTCTCTCCTTCCCCCTTACTTCCACGTGCCCCTTCCCCATCTCCTTTCCCCCCTCTCCTTCCCCACCCTGTCCTTCTCCCCATCTCCTTCCGCCCATCTCCTTTCCCCCTCTCCTTCCCTCCCCTTCCCCCATCTACGTGCCCCTTCCTTCCCCCCCTCCTTTGCCCCTATCGCCTTCCCTCTTCCTTCGCCCCTCTCCTTCCCCCATATCTCCTTCCCCCTTCCTTCACCCCATCTCCTCCCCCCTCTCCTTCCCCCCATCGCCTTCAGTCCCCCATCCTACCCCCCTCCGACCCACCCTCTCCTTCACCCCCTCTCCTTACCCCACTCTCCTTCCCCCCCCTCTCCTGCCCCCCCCTGCTACCCCCAATCTCTTTCCCCACCTCTCCTTCCCCCATCTCCTTCCCCCTCTCCTACCCCCTTCCTTTCCCCATCTCCTTCCCTGCCTCTCCTTCCCCATATCTCCTTCCCCCCCTCTACTTCCCCCTTCCTTCCCTCCTTCCCCCCATCTCCTAACCCTCCACTCCTTCCCATCTCCTTCCCCCATCTCCTTCCCCCTTCCTTCCCCCCCTCTCCTTCCCCCATCTCCTTCCCTACCCTCTCCTTTCCCCATCTCTTTCCCCCTCTCCTTCCACCCCCTCTCATTCCCCCATCTTCCCCCTTTCTTCTTCTCCCCTCCTTTCCCCCATCTCCTTCCCCTCTCTCCTTCCCACCCTCTCCTTCCCCCATCTCCTTTCCCCTATCTCCTTCCCCCCCCACCTTCCCCACTCTCCTCCCCCCAACTCCTTGCTCCTTCGTTCCCCCCTCTCCTTCCCCACTATCCTCCCCCCAACTCCTTGCCCCTTCGTTCCCCCCTCCTCCCCCTATCTCCTTCCCCCTTCCTTCCCCCTCTCCTTTCACCCATCTCCTTCCTTCCCCCTTCCTCCCCCACCCCTAACCCCTCCTTCCCACCACTTCCCCACACTCTCCTTCCCCCCATCTCCTTCCCTCCTCATCTTCCACCCATCTCCTTGCCCCTCTCTCCTTCTCCCTACCTCCTTCCCCCCTTTCTCCTTCCCTCCCCTCTTCCCACCCTCTCCTTCCCCCCTCTCCTTCCCTACCCTCTCCTTCTCCATCCCCTTCCCCCATCTCCTTCCCCCTCTCCTTCCCCCTATCTCCTTTCCCCTTCCTTCCCCCTCTCCTTCCCCCATCTCCTTCCGTCCCCCTTCCTCCCCCTCCAACCCACCCTCTCCTTCCCCCCATCTCCTTCCCCCCCCTTCCCCTCCTCTCCTTCCCCTCCTCTCCTTCCCCCATCTCCTTCCCCCTTCCTTCCCCCTCTCCTTCCCCCATCTCCTTCTGTTTCCCCTTCCTCCCCCCTCCGACCCACCCTCTCCTTCCCCCCTCCTTCCCCACCCTCTCCTTCCCCCACCTCCTTCCCCCATCTCCTTCACCACTTCTCTTTCCACCCTCTCCTTCACCCCCTCTCCTTACCCCCCTGCTACCCCCAATCTCTTTCCCCGCCTCTCCTTTCCTTCTCCCATCTCCTTCTCCCATCTCCTTCCCCCATCTCCTTCCCCAAATCTCCTTCCTCCCCTCTCCTTCCCCCCTCCTTCGCCCTCCTCCTTCCACCCTCTCCTTCCCCCCTTCCTTCCCCGCTCTCCGTCCCCCATCTCCTTCCCCCTTCCTTCACCCCCCTCTCCTTCCTCCTTTCTCCTCCCCCCCTCTCTCCTCGCCCCCCTCTCCTTCCCCACTATCAACTTCCCCCCTCTCCTTCCCACTTCCTTCCATCAAGTCTCCTTCCCCATCCGCTTCTCCCCCTCTCCTTCCCCCATCTCCTTCCCCCTCTCCTTCCCCCATATCTCCTTCCACCCGATCTCCTTCCCCCGTCTCCTTCCCCCTCTCCTTCCTACCCCCCTCCTTCCCCTCTCCTTCCCCCTATCTACTTCCCCCTTCCTTTCCCCTTCCCCATCTCCTTCCCCCCTCCTTCCCCCCACTCTCCTTCCCCGCACTCTCCTTCCCCCCTCCTTCCCCCATCTGTGTCCCCCCCTCTCCTACCCCCCTCCTTCCCCCCCTCCTTCCCTCCCATCTCCTTACCCCATCTCCTTCCTCCCCTTTCCATCCCCCCATCTTCGCCGTCCTCCTTCCCCCCATCTCCTTCCCCCTTCCTTCCCCCGCTCTCCTTCCCCATCTCCTTCCCCTTCCTTCCCCCCACTCTCCTTCCCCTGATCTCCTTGCCCCCACTCCTTCCCTCCTATCACCTACCTCCCACTCTCCTTCCCCTCTCTCCTGCCCCCTTCCTTCCGCCCTCTCCTTCCCCCATCTCCTTCACCCTTCCTTCACCCCCTCTCCTTCCCCTATCTCATTCCCCCTCTCTCCTTCCCCCCTTCCCCACTATCTCCTCCCCCTCTCCTTCCCCCCTCCTTCCCCATCTCCTTCCCCCCACTCTCCTCCCCCCATCTCCTTCCCCGGTCCTTCCGCGCTCTCCTTCCCCCCTCCTTCCCCCTCTCCTTCCTTCCTTCCCCATCTCTTTACCCCCTGTCTCCTTCCCCCTTCCTTCCCCCCCCTCTTTCCCCCATCTCTTCCGCCCTTCCTGCCTATCTCCTTCCCCCCTCCTTCCACCCTCTCCTTCCCCCTATCTCCTTCCCGCTTCCTTCCCCCTCTCCTTCCCCACTTTCTCCTTCCCCCTTCCTTCCCCCCTCCTTCCCCCATCTCATTCCCCCTTCCTCCACCTCCCCACCCCATCTCCTTCCCCATTCCTTCCACCCCTCTATTTCCCCCCATCTCTTTTCCCCTTCTCCTTCCCGCCTATCTCCTTCCCTCTTCCTTCCCCCCTGTCTTTCCCCCTATCTCCTTCCCCCTTCCTACCCCACCCTTCCCACCGAACTCCTTCGCCCTTCCTTCATCCCCTCTCCTTCACCCCATCTCCTTACCCTCCTCTCTTTCCCCCCTCTCCTGTCCCCCTCTCCTTCCCCCCTTCTCCTTCCCCCCCTCTGCTTCCCCTCTATCTCCTTCCCCCTTCCTTCCCCCCACTCACCTTCCATCCGATCTCCTTCCCCCCTCCTTACCCCACGTCTCTTTCCCCACCTCCTTCCCTCGATCTCCTCCCCCCCTCCTTTCCCCATCTCCTTCCGCACCATCTCCTTCACCCTCTCCTTCTCCCCCTCTCATTCCTCCTTCCAAACCCCCTCTCCTTCCCCCACCATCCCCCTATCTCCATCCCCCTTCCTTCCGCCCATCCCCCATCTCCTTCCCCCTTCTCCTTCCCCCCACTCTCCTTGCCCCATCTCCTTCCCCCTTCCCCCCTCTTCTTCCCACCCACCTTCCCTCCCATCTCCTTCCCCCATATCCTTCCCCCCATCTCCTTCCTCCCCTCTCCTTCCCCCCCTTCTTCGCCCTCCTCCTTCCCCCTCTCCTTCCCCCTTCCTTCCCCCGCTCTCCTTCCCCCATCTCCTTCCCCCTTCCTTCCCCCCACTCTCCTTCCCCTGATCTCCTTGCCCCCCTCTCCTTCCCCCTATCACAATCCCCCCACTCTCCTTCGCCACCATCTCCTTCCCCCACTCTCATTACCCCCTCTCCTTCCCCCGTCCTTCCCCCCTCCTTCTCCTTCCCTCCCCCTGTTGTTCCCCCCATCTCCTTCCCCCTTATCTCCTTCCCCCCCCTCCTTCCACCCTCTCTCCTTCCACCCCTCTCCTTTCCCACTATCTCCTTCCCCCCTCCCCTTCCCGCTTCCTTCCACCCCGTCTCCTTCCCCACATCTGCTTCTCCACCCCCCTCCTTCCCCATCTCCTTCCCCCCACTCCTCCTCCCCTATGTCCTTCCCCCTTCCTTCCCCCCCCTCTCCTTCCCACTCTCTCCTTCCCCCTTCCTTCTCACCCTCTCCTTCCCCCTTGTCCTTCACCCCCCTCTCCTTCCCCTATCTCCTTCCCTCCCCCTCATTCCCCACTATCTCCTTCCCCCCATATCCTTCCCCCTTCCTTCCACCCTCTCCTTCCTTCCTTCCCTCCTCTCCTTACCCTCTATCTCCTTCCCCCTTCCTTCCCCCCTCTTCCCCCATCTCCTCCCCATCCTTCCTGCCTATCTCCTTCCTCTCTCCATCCACCCCTCTCCTTCCCCCTATCTCCTTCCCGCTTCCTTTCCCCTACTCCTTCCCCACTTTCACCTTACCACTTACTTCCCCCTCCTTCCCCCTATCTCTTTCCCCCTTCCTTCCCCCCTCCCCCCAACTCCTTCTCCATTCCTTCACCCCCTATTCCCCCCTATCTCCTTTCCCCATCTCCTTCCCGTCTATCTCCTTCCCGCTTCCTATCCCTAACTCCTTCCCCCTTCCTAACCCCCTCTCCTTGCCCCCTATCTCCTTCCCCTTTCCTCCCCCCTCCTTCCCACTATCTCCTTAACCCGCTCTCCTTCCCGCCTATCTCCTTCCTCCTTCCTTCACCCTCACCTTCCCCACCCTCTCCTTCTCCACCCTCTCCTTCACCCCATCTCCATCCCACTTCCTTCCCCCCATCTCCTTCCCCCTTCCTTTACCCCCTTTCTCCATCTCATTCCCCCTTCTTCCCCATCCCCTTCCTTCCCCCTTCCTTCCCACCCCTCTCCTTCCCCTCATCTCCTTCCCCCTTCCTTCCCCCATCTCCTTCCCCCATCTCCTTCCCTCCCCCCTCATTCCCCCATCTCCTTCCCCCTTCCTTCCCCCTCCTCCCTTCCCCCATCACCTCCCCACCCTTCCTGCCTATGTCCTTTCCCCCTCCATCCACCCCTCTCCTTCCCCTATCTCCTTCCCGCTTCCTTCCCCCTACTCCTTCCCCACTTTCACCTTACCCCTTCCTTCCCCCTCCTTCCCCCTATCTCCTTCCCCCTTCCTTCCCCCCTCCCCCAACTCCTTCCCCATTCCTTCCCCCCCTCTATTTCCCCCTATCTCCTTTCCTCCTCTCCTTCCCGCCTACATCCTTCCCCCTTCCTTCCCGCCTACTTCCTTCCCCCTTCCTTCCCCTCTCTCTTTCCACATATCTCCTTCCCCCTTCCTTCCCCATCCTTCGCCCCTATCTCCTTCCCCGTTCCTTCCCCACCTCTCATTCGCCCATATCTCCTTCCCCGGTCGTTCCCCCCTCTCCTTCCCCCATCTCCTTCCCCCTTCCTTCCCCCCCTTCCCCCCATCTCCTTCCCAATCTCCTTCCCCCTCTCCTTCCCCCATCTTCTTCACTCCTCTCATTCCCCCCTCTCCTTACCCTCTATCTCCTTCCCGCCTGTCTCCTTCCCTCCCCCTTTCGTTCCCCCATCGCCTTACCCCCATCTCCTTCCCCCCATCCCCTTCCCCCTTCCTTCCCCTCCTCTCCATCCTTCCTTTCCCCCTCTCCTTATCCCTTATCTCTTTCCCATGTCCTTCCCCCCTTTCCTACCCCCTATCTCCTCCCTCCTTCCCACCTATCTCCTTCCCGCTTCCTTCCCCGTCTCCTTCCCCCCATCTCTTTCCCCTGTCCTACCCCCCTCTCCTTGCCCCCATCTCCTTCCCCCTTCCTCCCCCCTCCTTCCCCCTATCTCCGTAACCCCCTCTCCTTCCCCCCTATCTCCTTCCCCCCTCTCCTTCCCAACCCTCTCCTTCCCCCATCTCCTTCCACCTTCCTTCCCCCACACCATCCCCCATATCGCCTTCCCCCATCCTTCCGCCACCTCTACTTCACCCCTATCTCCTTCCCACTTCCTTTCCCCTCTCCTTCCTCCATCACCTTCCCCCTTCCTTTCCCCATCTCCTTCCCCATCTCCTTCCCCCTTCCTTTCCCCTCTTCCCCCATCTCCTTCCCCCTTCCTTCGACCCTCTCCTTTCCCCCATCTACTTCTGCCTTCCTTCCCCCCTTTCACCCCTATCTCCTTCCCCCCTTCCTGCCTATCTCCTTCCCCCTTCCTTCCCCCCTCTCCTTCCTCCCATTTCCTTCCCCCTCTCCTTCCCCCATCTCCATCCGACCTCTCCTTCCCACCTCTCCTTCCACCATCTCCTTCCCCCATCTCCTTCCCCCTTCCTTCCCCCTTCTCCTTCCCCATCTCCTTCCCCCTCTCCTTCCCCCTTCCTTCCCCCCCTCTCCTTCCAGACCCTCTCCTTCCCCCATCTCCTTCCCCCTTCGCCCCATCTCCTTCCCCCTTCCTTCCCCCTCTCCTTTCCCCCATCTCCATCCGCCTTCCTTCCCCCCTTTTCCCCTATCTCCTTCCCCCTTCTTTCCCCCAACTCCTTCACCCATCTCCTTTCCCCTTCCTTCCCCCATCTCTCCCCCTCTGCTTCCCCCCATCTCCTTCTGACCTCTCCTTCCCACCTCTCTTTCCCCCATCTCTTTCCCCCACTCTCTTTCCCCCATCTCCTTCCCCGTTCCTTCCCCCTTTTCCTTCCCGCATCTCCTTCCCCCCTCTCCTTCACCCCCTCTCCTCCCCCTCTCGTTCCCCTCATCTCCTTCCCCCATCTCCTTCCCCCCTCTCCTTCCATCCTTCACCCCTCTCCTTACCTACTGTCCTTCCCCTTCTTCTCCCCCTCCTTCCCCATCTCCTTTCCCCACTTCCCACCTATCTCCTACCCGCTTCCTTCACCCCCTCTCCTTCGACCTTCTTTCCCCCTTCCCCTATCTCCTTCCCTCTTTCTTCCTCCCCCCTCGTCCTCCCCATTTGTTTCCCCCTTCTTTCCACCCCCTCTACTTCCCCCTATCTCCTTTCCTCCCCTCTCCTTACCACCTATCTCCTTCCCCCTTCCTTCCCCCCACTCGCTCCCCCCTATCTACTTCCCCCTTCCTTCCCCATCTCTCCTTCGATTCTTTCTCCTTCCCCCTTCCTTCCCCCCATCCTGCCCCCCATCTCCTTCTCCCTTCCTTCCCCCTTCCCCGATCTCCTTCCACCTTCCTTCCCCCTCTCCTTCCCCCATCTCCTTCCCCCTTCCTTCCCCCCTCTACTTCCCCCTTCCTTCCCCCCTCTCCTTTCCCCATCTCATTCCCACGCTATCTCCTTCCCCCTTCCTTACCCCCTTCTCCTTCCCTATCTCGTTTCCCCATCTCCTTCCACCTTCCTTTCACCACCTTCCCCCATCTCCTTCCCCCTTCTCCCCCATCCCCTTCCTTCCCCATTCCTTCCCACCCCTCTCCTTCCCCTCATCTCCTTCCCCCTTCCTTCCCCATCTCCTTCCCTCTATCTCCTCCCCCTTCCCACCTATCTCCTTCCCACTTCCTTCCCCCTGTCTCCTTCCCCCTATCTCCTCACCCCTTCCTACCCCTCTCTCCTTGCCCCCTATCTCCTTCCCCCTTCCTCCCCCTCTCCTTCCCCCTATCACCTTAACCCCCTCTCCTTCACGCCTATCTCCTTCCCCCTTCCTTCCCCCTCTCCTTCCCCACCCTCTCCTTCCACACCCTCTCCTTCCCCATTTCCTTCCACCTTCCTTCCCCCCCACGCCTTCCCCCTGCCTTCCCCCACCTCTACTTCACCCCTATCGCCTTCCCACTTCCTTCCCCTATCCTTCCCCCTAACGCCTTCCCCCTTCCTTTCCCCCTCTCCTTCCCCCATCTCCTTCCCCCTTCCTTCCCCCTCTTCCCCTATCTCCTTCCCCCTTCCTTTCCCCCTCTCCTTCCCCCATCTCCTTCCCCCTTCCTTCCCCCTCTTCCTCTATCTCCTTCCCCCTTCCTTCTCCCCCTCTCCTTCCCCCCATCTCCTTCCCCCTTTCTTCGCCCCCTTCCTTCCCCAATCTCCTTCCCCCTTCCTTCCCCCCTCTCCTTCCTCCTATCTCTTTCCCCGTTCCTTTCCCTCTCTCCTTCCCCATCTCCTACCCCCTTCCTTTCAACTTCTTCACCCCATCTCCTTCCCCCTTCCTCCCCCATCCCCTTCCTTCCCCCTTCCTTCCCACCCCTCACCTTCGCCCCATCTCCTTCCCCCTTCCTTCCACCCCTCCTTCCCCCATCTCCTTCTCCCCCTCTCCTTCCTCACCGTCTACTTCCCCCCCATCTCCTTCCCCCTATCTCCTTCCACCCTCTCCTACCCCACCCTCTCCTTCCCCCATTTCGTTCACCCTTCCTTCCCCACCTCTTCTTCAGCCCTATCTCCTTTGCCCTTCCTTCCCTCTCTCCTTCGCCCCATCTCCTTCCCCCTCTCCTTCCCCCCGCTCCTTCTCCCTGTCTCCATCCCCCCTCCTTCCGCCCTTCCCCTATCTCCTTCCCTCCTCTCCTTCCCCTCACTCTCCTTGCCCCCATCTCCTTCCCCCTCCTCTCCCCCCTCTGCTTCCCCCCTCTCCTTCCCCCCTCCTTCCCACCCACCTTCCCTCCCCTCTCCTTACCCCCATCTCCTTCCCTCACCCTCTCGTTATTCCCTATCTCCTTCCCCCATCTCCTTCCCCCCTTCCCACCTATCTCCTTCCCCCCTCCTTCCCCACTCTCCTTCCCCCCATCTCCTTCCCGCTTCCTTCACTCCCTCTCCTTCCACCTTCTTTCCCCCCTTCCCCCATCTCCTTCCCCCTTTATTCCTCCCCAGTCCTTCCCTCATCTGCTTCCACCTTCTTCCACCCCTCTACTTCCCCCTATCTCCTTTGTCCCCCTCTCCTTCCCGCCTAGTTCCCCCTTCCTTCCCCCACCTCCTTCCCTCATCTCCTTCCCCCTTCCTTCCCCCATCTCTCCTTCGCTTCTATCTCCGTCCCCCTTCCTTCACCCCATCCTTCCCCCCATCGCCTTCTCCCTTCCTTCCCCCCTTCCCTCTATCTCCTTCCCCCTTCCTTCCCCCACTCCTTTTCCCCCATCTCCTTCCCTCTTCCATCTCCCAACTCCTTCCCCCATCTCCTTCCCCCTTCCTTCCCCCATCTCTCCCCATCTCGTTCCTCCATCTCCTTCCCACCTCTCCTTCCTCCTGTCTCCTTCCCTCCCCTCTCGTTCCCCCATCTCCTTCCCCCTTCCTTCCCCCCTCTCCTTCCTTCCTTCACCCCCTCTCCTTACCCCTTATCTCCTTCCCACTTCCTTCCCCCCTCTCCTTCCCCCTATCTCCACCCCCTTCCCGCCTATCTCCTTACCGCTTCCTTCCCCCCATCTCCTATCCCCTATCTCCTTACCCCCCTCTCCTTCCCGCCTATCTCCTTCCCCCTGCCTTCCCCCTCTGCTTCCCCACCCTCTCCTCCCCCCCACCTCCTTCCCCATCTCCTTTCCCCCTCTCCTTCCCCACACTCTCCTTCCCCCATCTCCTTTCACCTTTCTTCCCCACATGCCTTCCCCCATATTGCCTTCCCCCACCTCTACTTCACCCCTATCTCCTTCCCACTTCCTTCCCCCTCTCCTTTCCCCATCTCCTTCCCCCTTCTTTTCCCCTCTCCTTCACCCGTCTCCTTCCCTGTTCCTTCCCCAACTCTCCTTCCCCCATCTCCTTCCCGCTTCCTTCACTCCCTCTCCTTCCACCTTCTTTCCCCCCTTCCCCCATCTCCTTCCCCCTTTATTCCTCCCCAGTCCTTCCCCCATCTGCTTCCACCTTCTTCCACCCCTCTACTTCCCCCTATCTCCTTTGTCCCCCTCTCCTTCCCGCCTAGTTCCCCCTTCCTTCCCACACCTCCTTCCCTCATCTCCTTCCCCCTTCCTTCCCCCATCTCTCCTTCGCTTCTATCTCCGTCCCCCTTCCTTCACCCCATCCTTCCCCCCATCGCCTTCTCCCTTCCTTCCCCCCTTCCCTCTATCTCCTTCCCCCTTCCTTCCCCCACTCCTTTTCCCCCATCTCCTTCCCTCTTCCATCCCCCAACTCCTTCCCCATCTCCTTCCCCCTTCCTTCCCCCATCTCTCCCCATCTCCTTCCTCCATCTCCTTCCCACCTCTCCTTCCCCCTGTCTCCTTCCCTCCCCTCTCGTTCCCCCATCTCCTTCCCCCTTCCTTCCCCCCTCTCCTTCCTTCCTTCACCCCCTCTCCTTACCCCTTATCTCCTTCCCACTTCCTTCCCCCCTCTCCTTCCCCCTATCTCCACCCCCTTCCCGCCTATCTCCTTACCGCTTCCTTCCCCCCTCTCCTTCCCGCCTATCTCCTTCCCCCTGCCTTCCCCCTCTGCTTCCCCACCCTCTCCTTCCCCCCACCTCCTTCCCCATCTCCTTCCCCCCTCTCCTTCCCCACACTCTCCTTCCCCCATCTCCTTCCACCTTTCTTCCCCACACGCCTTCCCCCATATTGCCTTCCCCCACCTCTACTTCACCCCTATCTCCTTCCCACTTCCTTCCCTCTCTCCTTTCCCCATCTCCTTCCCCCTTCTTTTCCCCTCTCCTTCACCCGTCTCCTTCCCTGTTCCTTCCCCAACTCTCCTTCCCCCATCTCCTTCCCCCTTTCTTCCCCCCTCTACTTCCCCCTTCCTTCCCCCCTCTCCTTCCCCATCTCCTTCCCACGCCATCTCCTTCCCCCTTCCTTACCCCCTTCTCCATCCCCATCTCCTTCACCCATCTCCTTCCCCCTTCCTTTCACCACCTTCCCCCATCTCCTTCCCCCTTCCCCCATCCCCTTCCTTCCCCGTTCCTTCCCACCCCTCTCCTTCCCCTCATCTCCTTCCCCTTTCCTTCCACCCCTCCTTCCCGCCATCTCCTTCCCCCTTCTTTCCACCCCTCCTTCCCCCATCTCCTTCCCCCTATCTCCTCCCCCCATTGCCACCTATCTCCTTCCCGCTTCCTTCCCCCTGTCTCCTTCACCCTATCTCCTCCCCACTTCATACCCCTCTCTCCTTGCCCCCATCACCTTCCCCCTTCCTCCTCCTCTCCATCCCCCTATCTCCTTCACACCTATCTCCATCCCCTTTCCTTCCCCCTCTCCTTCCCCACCCTCTCCTTCCTCACGATCTCCTTCCCCTTCTCCTTGCCCCATCTCCTTCCCCCCTCTCCTTCCCCACCCTCTCCTTCCCCATCTCCTTCCACCTTCCTTCCCCCCACGCCTTCCCCCATATCGCCTTCCCCCTTCCTTCCCCCACCTCTACTTCACCCCTATCTCCTTCCCCCTTCCTTTCCCCCTCTCCTTCCCCCCATCTCCTTCCCCCTTCCTTATTCCTCTTCCCCCCATCTCGTTACCAATTCCTTCTCCGCCTCTCCTTCCCCCCATCTCCTTCCTCTTCCTTCCCCCCTCTCCTTCACCCCGATCTCCTTCCCGGTTCATTCCCCCCATCTCCTTCCCCCCTATCTCCTTCCCCCTTCCTTCCCCCCTCTACTTCCCCCATCCTTCCCCCTCTCCTTCCCCCCATCTCCTTCCCACCCCATCTCCTTCCCCTATCTCCTTCCCCCTTCCTTACCACCCTCTCTTTCCCCATCTCCTTCCCCCATCTCCTTCCCCCTTCCTTTCCCCCTTCCCCCATCTCATTACCCCTTCCTCCCCATTTCCTTCCTTCCCCCTTCTTTCCCACCCCTCTCCTTCCCCCTATCTCCTTCCCCACCCTCTCCTGCCACCATCTCCTTCCCCCTATCTCCTCCCCCCTCTCCTTCCCCACCCTCTCCTTCCCCATCCTCTCCTTCCCCCTATCTCCTCCCCCCTCTCCTTCCCCACCCTCTACTTCCCCACCCTCTCCTTCCCCTATCTCCTTCCCCCTCTCCTTCCCCACCCTCTCCTTCCCCACCCTCTCTTTCCCCACCCTCTCCTTCCCCTATCTCCTTCCCCCTTCCTTCCCCCCCTCCTTCGCCCCTATCTCCTTCCCCCTTCAATCCCACCTCTCCTTTCCCCATCTCCTTCCGCCTTCCTTCCCCCCCTTTCTCCCTATCTCCTTTCCCCTCTCCTTCCTCCCATCTCCTTCCCACCTCTCCTTCCCAACTCTCCTTCCCCCATCTCCTTCCCCCAGTCTCCTTCCCCCATCTCCTTCTCCCTTCCTTCCAACCCTCTCCTTCCCCCCTCTCCTTCACCCCCTCTCCTTCCCACTCTCCTTCCGCCATCTCCTTCCCTCCCCCTCTCAATCCCCCCATCTCCTTCCCCCATCTCCTTCCTCCTTCCTTCCCCTCTCGCTTTCCTTCCTTCCCCCCCTCGCCTTACCACCTATCCTTACTCCTTCCTTCCCCCCTCCTTCCCCCCCTCCTTCCCCCATCTCCTTCCCGCTTCCTTCACACGCTCTCCTTCCACCTTCTTTCCCGCCTTCCCCCTATCTCCTTCCCCCTTTCTTCCTCACCCCTCCTTCCCCCATCTGCTCCCCACTTCTTCCCCCATACTTCCCCCTATGTCCTTTCCCCCCTCATTCCCGCCTATCTCCTTCCCACTTCCTTCCCCCCACTCCTTCCCCCTCTCCTTCCCCTTCCTTCCAACCCTCTCCTTTCCCCCTCTCCTTCACCCCCTCTCCTTCCCCCTCTCCTTCCACCATCTCCTTCCCTCCCCCTCTCGATCCCCCCATCTCCTTCCCCCTATCTCCTTCACCCCCATCTCCTTCCTCCTTCCTTCCCCTCTCTCTTTCCTTCCTTCCCCCCCTCGCCTTACCCCCTATCCTTCCCCATTCCTTCCCCCCTCCTTCCCCATCTCCCTCCACCACTTCCTGCCTATCTCCTTCCCCCCTCCTTCCCCCCTCCTTCCCCTATCTCCTTCCCGCTTCCGTCACCCCCTCTCCTTCCACCTTCTTTCCCCCTTCCCCCTTTCTTCCTCAACCCCCCTTCCCCCATCTGCTTCCCCCCTTCTTCCCCCCGTACTTCCCCCTATCTCCTTTCCCCACCTCATTCCTGCCTATCTCCTTCCCACTTCCTTCCCCCCACTCCTTCCCCCCATCTCCTTTCCCTATTCCTTCCCCCACCTCCTTCCCTCATCTCCTTCCCCCTTCCTTCCCCATCTCTCCTTTGCTTCTTTCTCCTTCCCCTTCCTTCCCCATCCTTCCCGCATCTCCTTCTCCCTTCCTTCCCCCCCTCCTTCCCCTTCCTTCCCCATCCTTCCCGCATCTCCTTCTCCCTTCCTTCCCCCCTTACCCCTATCTCCTTCCTCCTTCCTTCCCCCCACTCCTTCCCCACTGTCTCCTTCCCCCTTCCTTCCCCCATCTCTCCCCATCTCCTTCCACCATCTCCTTCCCACCTCTCCTTCCCCCTGTCTCCTTCTCGCCCCCTCTCATTCCGCCCATCTCCTTCCCTCTCTCCTTCCTTCCCCCCCTTACCCCTTATCTCCTTCCCACTTCCTTCCCCCCCTCCTTATGCCTATCATCAGCCTCCCTTCCCGCCTATCTCCTTCCCACTTCGTTCCCCCGTCTCCTTCCCCCCATCTCCTTCCCCCTCTCCTTGCCCCTATCTCCTTCCCCCTTCCTCCCCCTCTCCTTTCCCCGTCTCCTTCCCCCAACTCCTTCCCCTTCTCCTTGCCCCTATCTCCTTCCCCCTTCCTCCCCCTCTCCTTCCCCATCCCCTTACCCCCTCACCTTCCCCCCTCTCCTTCCCCACCCTCTCCTTCCCCATCTCCTTCCCCCATCTCCGTCCCCCCTCTCCTTCACCCCCTCTACTTCACCCTCTCCTTCCGCCATCTCCTTCCCTCCCCCCTCCATCCCCCCATCTCCTTCCCCTATCTCCTTCACCCCCATCTCCTTCCACCTTCCTTCCCCTCTCTCTTTCCTTCCTTCTCCCCCTCGCCTTACCCCCTATCCTTCCCCCTTCCTTCCCCCCTCCTTCCCCATCTCCTTCCGCCACTTCCTGCCTATCTCCTTCCCCCCTCCTTCCCCCCCTCCTTCCCCCTATCTCGTTCCCGCTTCCTTCACCCCCGCTCCTTCCACCTTCTTTTCCCCCTCCCCCTATCTCCTTCCCCCCTTCCCCCTCACCCCTCCTTCCCCCATCTGTTTCCCCCTTCTTCCCCCCGTACTTCCCCCATCTCCTTTCCCCCCCTCATTCCCACCTATCTCCTTCCCACTTCCTTCCCCACACTCCTTCCCCCATCTCCTTTCCCTATTCCTTCCCCCACCTCCTTCCCTCATCTCCTTCCCCCTTCCTTCTCCCATCTCTCCTTTGCTTCTTTCTCCTTCCCCTTCCTTCCCCATCCTTCCCCCTTCTCTTTCTCCCTTCCTTTCCCCCTTACCCCTATCTCCTTCCTCCTTCCTTCCCCCACTCCTTCCCCACTATCTCCTTCACCCTTCCTTCCCCCATCTCTCCCCATCTCCTTCCCCCATCTTCTTCCTACCTCTCCTTCCCCCTGTCTCCTTCCCGCCCCTCTCGTTCCGCCCATCTCCTTCCCCTCTCCTTCCTTCCTTCCCCCCCTCCTTACCCCTTATCTCTCTCCCACTTCCTTTCCCCCTCTCCTTCCCCCTATCGTCAGCCCCCCTTCCCGCCTATCTCCTTCCCCCTTCGTTCCCCCCGTCTCCTTCCCCCCATCTCCTTCCCCCTCTCCTTGCCCCTATCTCCTTCCCCCTTCCTCCCCCCTCCTTCCCCATCTCCTTCCCCATCTCCTTCCCCCATCTCCTTCTCCCCTCTCCTTCCCCACCGTCTCCTTCCCCCCATCTCCTTCCCCTTCCTTCCCCCCTCAAATTCCGCCTTTCTTCATCCCTCTCCTTCCCCCCATCTCCTTTCCACCCCATCTGCTTCCCCTATCTCCATCCCCCTTCCTTCCCCCACCTCTCCTTCACCCCTATCTCCTTCCCCCTTCCTTCCCCCTCTCCTTGCCCCATCTCCTTTCCCCTTCCTTCCCCCCTCTCCTTCCCCCCTCTCCTTCCCTCCCCCTCCTTCCCCCATCTCCTTCCCGCTTCCTTCACCCCCTCTCCTTCCACCTTCTTTCCCCCCTTCCCCCATCTCCTTCCCCTTTCTTCCTCCCACCGCCTTCCCCCATCTGCTTCCCACTTCTTCCCCCCTTTACTTCCCCCCATCTCCTTTTTCCTCCTCTCATTCCCGCCTATCTACTTCCCCCTTCCTTCCCCATCTCTCCTTCACTTCTTTCTCCTTCCCCCTTCCTTCCCCCCATCCTTCCCCATATCTCCTTCTACCTTCCTTCCCACCTTCCCCCATCTCCTTCCCCCTTCCTTCCCCCATCTCTCCCCATCTCCTTCCCCCCATCTCCTTCCCACCTCTCCTTCCCCCTGTCTCCTTCCCTCCCCCTCTCCCTCCCCCCATTTCCATCCCCCTTCCTTCCCCCCTCTCCTTCCCCCCGATCTCCTTCCCGGTTCCTTCCCCCCATCTCCTTCCCCCCATCTCCTTCCCCCTTCCTTCCCCCCTCTACTTCCCCCTTACTTCCCCGTCTCCTTCCCCCCATATCCTTCCCACCCCATCTCCTTCCCCTATCTCCTTCCCCCTTCCTTTCCCCCCTTCTTTCCACATCTCCATCCCCATCTCCTTCCCCCTTCCTTTCCCCCCACCTCCCCCACTGCATTCCCCCTTTCTCCCCATCCCCTTCCTTCCCTCTTCTTTCCCACCCCTCTCCTTACCCTCCTCTCCTTCCCCCCTCTCCTTCCCCACCCTCTCCTTCCCCCATCTCCTTCCCCCATCTCCTTCCCCCCTCTCCTTCCCCACCCTCTCCTTCCCCCTATCTCCTCCCCCTTCCTTCCCCCACCTCTCCTTCGCCCCTATCTACTTCCCCCTTCCTTCCCCCCTCTTCTTCGCCCCATCGCCTTCCCCCTTCATTCCCCACTCTCCTTTTCCCACCTCCTTCCGCCTTCCTTCCCCCTCTTTCCCCCTATCTCCTTCCCCCCTCCTTCCTGCCTATCTTCTTCCCCCTTCCTTCCCCCCACTCCTTCCCCATTCCTTCCCCCCTCTCCTTCCCCATCTCCTTCCCCCACTCTCCTTACCCCCATCTCCTTCCCGCTTCCTTTCCCCCCTCTCCTTCCCCCTATCTGCTTCCCCCTTCCTTCTCCCTCTCCTTCCCCCATCTCCTTCCCACCTCGCCTTCCCCATCTCCTTTCCCCACTATCTCCTTCCCCCTTCCTTTCCCCCCTCCTTCCCCCTCTCTCCTTCCCCCTCTCCCTCCCCCATCTCCTTCCCACCTCTACTTCCCCCCTATCTCCTTCCTCCCCGTCCCCCTTCCTTCCCCTCCTTCCCCCCTCTCCTTCCCCATCTCCTTCCCCCACTCTCCTTACCCCCATCTCCTTCATGCTTCCTTTCCCCCCTCTCCTTCCCCCTATCTGCTTCCCCCTGTCCTTCCCCCCATCTCCTTCCCACCTCTCCTTCCCACCTCTCCTTCCCCATCTCCTTCCCCCTCCTTCCCCTTCCTTCCCCTCCTCCCCCATTCTTTCCCCCTCTCCTTTCCCCATCTCCATCCTGCACTCTCCTTCCCCCATCTCCTTCCCTATTCCTTCACCCCTCTCCTTCCCCCATCTCCTTCCCCCTTCCTTCCCCCCTCCTTCCCCCTATCTCCTTCCCCCTCTCCTTCCCCCTTCCTTCCAACCCTCTCCTTCACCCCCTCTCCTGCCCCCTCTCCTTCCCCACCTCCTTCCCTCACCCTCTCGTTGCCCCCATCTCCTTCCCCATCTACTTCACCCCCATCTCCGTCCCCCTTCCTTCCCCTCTCTCCTTCCTTCCATCCCCCCTCTCCTTACCCCCTATCCTTCCACCTTCCTTCCTTCCCCCCTCTCCTTCCCCCTATCTCCTTCCCGTTTCCTTCACCCCCTCTCCTTCCACCTTCTTTCCCCCTTCCCCTAACTCCTTCCCCCTTTCTTCCTCACCCCTCCTTCCCCCAATCTACTTCCCCCTTCTACTCCCCCCACTTCCCCCATCTCCTTTGGCCCCCTCCTTCTCGCCTATCTCCTTCCCCCTTCCTTCCTCCCACTCCTTCCCCCACCTCCTTCCCTCATCTCCTTCCCCTTCCTTCCCCCATCTCTTCTTCGCTTCTTTCTCATTCCCCCTTTCTTCCCCTTCCTTCCCCACTTACCCCTATCTCCTTCCCCCTTCCTTCCCCCCACTTCTTCCCCACTATATCCTTTCCCCTTCCATCCCCCCACTCCTTCCCCCATCTCCTTCCCACCTCTCCTTCCTACTGTCTCCTTCCCTCCCCCTCTCTTTCCCCCATCTCCTTACCCCCTATCTCCATCCCCCCATCTCCTTCCCCCTTCATTCGCCCCCTCCTTCCATCCTTCTCCCCCCTCTCCTTACCCCTTATCTTCTTCCCACTTCCTTTCTCCCTCTCCTTCCCCCATCTCCTCCCCCCTTCCCGTCTATCTCCTTCCCGCTTCATTCCCCCCGTCTCCTTCCCCCCATCTCTTCCCCCCTCTCCTTGCCCCTATCTCCTTCCCCATTCCTCCCCCTCTCCTTCCCCCATCTCCTTACCCCCCTCTCCTTCCCCCCTCTCCTTCCCCACCATCTCCTTCCCCCATCTCCTTCCCCCATCACCTTCCCCTCTCTCCCTCCCCACCCTCTCCTTCCCCCATCTCCTTCCACCTTCCTTCCCCCCACGCCTGCCCCCATATCGCCTTCCCCCTTCCTTCCCCCACCTCTACTTCACCGCTATCTCCTTCCCACTTCCTTCCCCTCTCCATCCCCCTATTTCCTTCCCCCTTGCTTCCCCCCTCTCCTTCCCCCATGTCCTTCCCCCTTCCTTTCCCCCTCTCCTTCCCCCATCTCCTTCCCCATTCCTTCCCCCTCTTCCCCTATCTCGTTCCCCATTCCTTCTCCCCCTCTCCTTCTCCCCATCTCCTTCCCCATTCCTTCCCCCTCTTCCCCCATCTCCTTCCCCGTTCCTTCCGCCCCTCTCCTTCCCCCATCTCCTTCCACCTTCCTTCCACCCTCTCCTTCCCCCTTCCTTCCCTCCCTCCTTCCCCCAATCTCCTTCCCACCCATCTCCGTCCCCCTTCCTTCCCCCACTTCTTCCCCACTATATCCTTTCCCCTTCCATCCCCCCACTCCTTCCCCCATCTCCTTCCCCCTTCCTTCCCCCATCTCCTTCCCACCTCTCCTTCCCACTGTCTCCTTCCCTCCCCCTCTCCTTCCCCCATCTCCTTCCCCCCTCTCATTCCCGCCATCTCCCTCCCTCCCCCTCTCGTTCCTCCCTATCTCCTCCCTCCTATCTCCTTCCCTCCATCTCCTTCCCCCTTCCTTCCCCCTCTCCTTCCTACCTTTCCCCCTGTCACCTTCCCCCTTCCTCCTCCTCTCCATCCCCCTATCTCCTTCACACCTATCTCCTTCCCCTTTCCTTCCCCCTCTCCTTCCCTACCCTCTCCTTACCCCCTATCTCCTTCCCCTTCCTTCCCCCTCTCCTTCCCGCCATCTTCCTCCCTCCCCCTCTAGTTCCTCCCTATCTCCTTCCCCCACTCTCCATCCCCCATCTTCTTCCCCATCTCCTTCCCCCAATCTCCTTCCCCCATCTCCTTCCCCCTTCCTTCCTCCCTCTCCTTCCCACCTATCTCCTTCCCGCTTCCTTCACCCCCTCTCCCTCCACATTCCTTCCCCCTTCCCCCTATCTCCTTCCTCATTCCTTCACCCTCCTCCTTCCCCATCTCCTTCCCCCTTCTTTCCCCCTTTCTACTTCCCCCATCTCCTTTCCCCCTCTCCTTCCCGCCTATCTCCTTCCCCCTTCCTTCCCCCCGCTCCTTCCCCCTATCTCCTTCCCACTTCCTTCCCCTACCTTCTTCCCCCGCCTCCTTCCCCCATCTCCTTCCCACCTCTCCTTCTCCCCTCCTTCCCCCCATCTCCTTCCCCCTATCTACTTCCCCATCTCCTTCCCCCCTTCTCTTTCCATCCTTCCCCCCTCCTCACCCCCGATCTCCTTCCCCCTTCCTTGCCCCCTCTCCTTCGCATCTCCTTCCCCACTTCCCCCATCTCCTTCCCCCCTCTCCGTCCCTCCTATCTCCTTCCCACCACTCCTTCCCCCCTATCTCCTTACCCCCTCTCCTTCCCCCTTCCTTCCCTCCACTCTCCTTCCCCCCTCTCCTTCCCCCTATGGACTTACCCCTTCCACCCCCCTCTCCTTCCCCCATCTCCTTCCCCCCTCTCCTTCCCCCTTCCTCCCCCCTCACCTTACCCCTATCTCCTTCCCACCCGATCTCCTTCCCCTTCCTTCCCCACCTCTCCGTCGCCCCCTCTCCTTCACCCCCATCTCCTTCCCCATTCCTCCCCATCCTCTTCCTTCCCCCTTCCTTCCCACCACTGTCCTTCCCCCATCTCCTTCCTTCCCCCTTCCTTCCCCCCTCCTCCCCCATCTCCTTCCTTCCCCCACCTTCCTTCCCACAACTTCCTTCCCCCCTCCTACCGTCCCCTCTCCTTCCATCCCCTCTCCTGCCCCCCCCTCTCCTTCCCCCACTCTCCTTCCCCCCTCCTCTCCTTACCCCACTCTCCTTCCCCTATCTCTTTCCCCCATCTCCTTCCCCCATCTCCATCCCACCCCTCCTTCCCTATCTCCTTCCCCCTTCCTTCCCCACCTACTTCCCCCATCTCCTTCCCCCTCTCCTTCCATCCCATCTCCTTCACCCCCTCTCCTTCCACCCTATCTCCCTTCCCCCCACCCCTCATTAACCCCATCTCCTTCCCCCATCTCCTTCCCCTCTCTCCCTCCCCACCCTCTCCTTCCCCCATCTCCTTCCACCTTCCTTCCACCCACGCCTGCCCCCATATCGCCTTCCCCCTTCCTTCCCCCACCTCTACTTCACCACTATCTCCTTCCCACTTCCTTCCCCCTCTACATCCCCCATTCCTTCCCCCTTGCTTTCCCCCCTCTCCTTCCCCCTATGTCCTTCCCCCTTCCTTTCCCCCTCTCCTTCCCCCATCTCCTTCCCCTTTCCTTCCAACTCTTCCCCATCTCCTTCCCCATTCCTTCTCCCCCTCTCCTTCTCCCCATCTCCTTCCCCCTTCCTTCCACCCTCTCCTTCCCCCTTCCTTCCCCCCTCCTTCCCCCCATTTCCTTCCCACCCCATTTCCTTCCCCTATCTCCTTCCCCCTTCCTTAACCCCCCTCTCCTTCCCCCATCTCCTTCCCCCCTCTCCTTCCCGCCATCTCCCTCCCTCCCCCTCTCGTTCCTCCCTATCTCCTTCCCCTATCTCCTTCCCTCCATCTCCTTCCCCCTTCCTTACCCCTCTCCTTCCTTCCTTTTCCCCATCTCCTTACCCCCATCTCCTTCCCCTTCCTTCCCCCTCTCCTTCCTGCCATCTTCCTCCCTCTCCCTCTCGTTCCTCCCTATCTCCTTCCCCCACTCTCCATCCCCCATCTCCTTCCCCATCTCCTTCCCCATCTCCTTCCCCCTTCCTTCACCCCTCTCCCTCCCACCTATCTCCTTCCCGCTTCCTTCACCCCCTCTCCCTTCACATTCCTTCCCCCCTTCCCCCATCTCCTTCCTCATTCCTTCACCCTCCTCCTTCCCCCCATCTCCTTCCCCCTTCTTCCCCCCCTCTACTTCCCCCATCTCCTTTCCCCTCTCCTTCCCGCCTATCTCATTCCCCCTTCCTTCCCCCGCTCCTTCCCCCTATCTCCTTCCCCCTTCCTTCCCCCGCTCCTTCCCCCTATCTCCTTCCCACTTCCTTCCCCTACCTCCTTCCCCCACCTCCTTCCCCTATCTCCTTCCCACCTCTCCTTCTCCCCTCCTTCCCCCCAACTCCTTCCCCCTTCTTTCCACTCCCTCTATTTCCCCCATCTCCTTTCCCCATCTCGTTCCCCCGTATCTCCTTCCCCTTCCTTCCCCCACCTCCTTCTCCCATCTTCTTCCCACTTCCTTCCCCCATCTCTCCTTCGCTTATCTCTCCTTCCCCCATCTCCTTCCCCCTTCCTTCCCCACCTCTCCTTCGCCCCCTCTCCTTCACCTCTATCTCCTTCCCCCTTCCTTTCCCCCCTTCCCCATCTCCTTCCCCATTCATCCCCCATCCTCTTCCTTCCCCCTTCCTTCCCACCACTCTCCTTCCCCCATCTCCTTCCTTCCCCCTTCCTTCCCCCCTCCTCCCCATTTCCTTCCTTCCCCCTTCCTTCCCCCACCTTCCTTCCCCCACCTTCCTTCACCCTCCTACTGTCCCCTCTCCTTCCGTCCCCTCTCCTGCCCCCTCTCCTTCCCCCACTCTCCTTGCCCCCTCCTCTCCTTACTCCACTCTCCTTCCCCCTATCTCCTTCCCCCCATCTCCTTCCCCCATCTCCATCCCACCCCTCCTTCCCTATCTCTTTCCCCCTTCCTTCCCCACCTACTTCCCCCATCTTCTTCCCCCTCTCCTTCCACACCCTCCCCTTCCCCCATCTACCACCCCCTCATTCCACCCCCTCTCCTTCCTCCCTATCTCCTTCCCTCTTACTTTCCCCCTTACTCCCATCTCCTTCCCCCTTCCTCACCCCATCCCCTTCCTTCACCCCCCTCTCCTTCCCCCATCTCCTTCCTTCCCCTTTCCTTCCCCCACCTTCCATCCCCCCTCTCCTTCCCCCTCTCCTTCCATCCCATCTCCTTCACCCTCTCTCCTTCCACCCTATCACCCTTCCCACCACCCCTCATTAACCCCATCTCCTTCCCCCTCTCCTTCCACCCCCTCTCCTTCCCCATCTCTTCCCCCCTCTCCTTCCCCACTATCACCTTCCACCTTCCTTTCCACCCTCTCCTCCCATCTCCTTCCCGCCTTCCATTCCCCCTTGCCCCCTTATCTATTTCCCCTTTCTTCCCCCCTCCTTCCCCCTCTCTCCTTCCCCCCCTCCCCTTTGCCCTATCTCCTTCTTACCTCTCCTTCCCCCTATCTCCTTCGTCCCTCCTTCCCCCTTCCTTCCCTCCCCTCTCCTTCCCCCATCTCCTTCACCCCCTCCTTCCCTCTTCCTTCCCTCTCCTCTCCTTCTCCCCATCTCCTTCCCCCATCTCTTTCCCCCCTCTCCTTCACCCCACTCTCCCTCCCCTCCCTCCTTTCCCCCATCTCCTTCTCTCCCCCTCTCATTTCCCCATCTCCTTCCCCCATCTCCTTTCCCATCTCCTTCCCCACTTCTCTTTCCATCCTTCCCCCCTCCTCACCCCCCATCTCCTTCCCAACTTCCCCCCATCTCCTTCCCCCCTCCTTCCCCCCTCTCCTTCCCTCCTATCTCCTTCCCACCACTCCTTCCCCCCTATCTCCTTACCCCCTCTCCTTCCCCCTTCCTTCCCTCCACTCTCCTTCCCCCCTCTCCTTCCCCCTATGGACTTACCCCTTCCATCCCCCCTCTCCTTCCCCCATCTCCTTCCCCCCCTCTCCTGCCCCCTTCCTTCCTTCCCTCTCCTTACCCCCATCTCCTACCCCTTCCTTCCCCCTCTCCTTCCCAATCTCCTACCCCCCTTCCCGCCTATCTCCTTACCCCGCCTTCCCCCCTCTCCTCCCCACCTATCTCCTTGCCGCTTCCTTCACCCTCTCTCCCTCCACCTTCCTTCCCCCTTCCCTCTATCTCCTTCCTCATTCCTTCACCCTCCTCCTTCCCCCCATCTCCTTCCACCTTCTTTCCCCCCTCTACTTCCCGCATCTCCTATCCCCCATTCCTTCCCGCCTATCTCCTTCCCCCTTCCTTCCCCCCGCTCCTTCCCACTTCCTTCCCCTACCTCCTTCCCCCACCTCCTTTCCCCACCTCCTACCCCCATCTCCTTCCCACCTCTCCTTCCCCCTATCTCCTTTCCCCCCATCTCCTTCCCCATTCCTTTCCGCCCTCCTTACCCCTCTCTGTCCTTCCCCCCTCTCCTTTCCCCCTATCTCCTTCACACCCTCCTTCCCCCTTCCTTCCCCTCCTTCCCATTCCTTCCCCTCCTCCTTCCCCATCGCCTTCCCCCACTCTCCTTCCCTCCATCTCCTTCCCCCTTCCTTACCCCCCTCTCCTTCCCCCATCTCCTTCACCTTCTCCTTCCCCCTTCCTTCCAACCCTCTGCTTCCCCCCTATCCTTCACACACCTCTGCTTCCCCCATCTCATTCCCCCCTTCCCGCCTATCTCCTCCCCCCTCCTTCCCCCTCTCCTTCCCCCTATCTCCTTCCCGCTTCCTTCACCCCTTCTCCTTCCACCTTCCTTCCCTCCTTCCCCCATCTCCTTCCCCCTTCCTTCCCCCCTCCTTCCCCCCAACTCCTTCCCCCTTCTTTCCACCCCCTCTATTTCCCCCATCTCCTTTCCCCCCTCTCGTTCCCCGTATCTCCTTCCCCCTTCCTTCCCCCCACCTCCTTCTCCCATCTTCTTCCCACTTCCTTCCCCATCTCTCCTTCGCTTCTATCTCCTTACCCCTTCATTCCCCTATCCTTCCCCCCATCTCCTTCCCCCTTCCTTCCCCCTTCCCCTATCCTTCACCCCTATCTCCTTCCCCCTTCATTCCCCCTTCCCCCTATCTCCTTCCCCCTTCGTTCCGCCCCTCTCCTTCCCCCTCTCTCCTTCCCCATCTCCTTCTCCCACCTTGCCCATTTCCTCTCCCCTCTCCTTCCCCCTTCCTTACCCCCCTCCTTCCCCCATCTCATTGCCCCCTCTCCTTCCCCAATGTACTAGCCCCCGTCCTTCCCCCCTTTCTCCTTACCCCCTCTCCTTCCCCCCTCTACTTTATCCCACCTCCTTCCCCCTTCCTTCCCCACTCTCCTTCCCCCATCCACTCCCCCTTCCCGCCTATCTCCTTCCCGCTTCCTACCCCCTTCTCCTTCCCCCATCTCTTTCCCCCTTCCTTCCACCCCTCTCCTTCCCCCATCTCCTTCATGCTTCCTTCTCCCTCTTCCCCTATCTCCTTCCTCCTTCCTTCCCCCTCTCCTTCTCCCCATCTCCTTCCCCCTTCATTCCCCCTCTACTTTCCCCTTCCTCCCCCACTCCTTCCCCCTATCTCCTTCCCACCTGATCTCCTTCCCCCTATCTCCTTCCACCTACCTTCCCCACCTCTCCTTCGCCCCCTCTCCTTCACCCCTATCTCCTTCCCCCTTCCTTTCCCCCTTCCCCATCTCCTTCCCCACTCCTCCCCATCCTCTTCCTTCCCCCTTCCTTCCCACCCATCTCCTTCCCCCACTCTCCTTCCCCCTCCTCTCCTTACCCCCTCTCCTTCCCCCTATCTCCTTCCCCCCTCTCCTTCGGCCATCTGCTTCCCACCCCTCCTTCCGTATCCCCTTCCCCTTCCTTCCCCACCTACTTCCCCCATCTCCTTCCCCCCTCTCCTTCCCCACCCTCTCCTTCCCCCATCTACTTCCACCCCCTCCTTCCACCCCCTCTCCTTCCTCCCTATGTCCTTCCCTCTTACTTTCCCCCTTAACCCCATCTCCTTCCCCCTTCCTCACCCCATCCCCTTCCTTTCCAAACTTCTCCTTCCCACCCATCTCCTTCCTTCCCCCTTCCTTCACCCCTCTCTCCTTCCCCCCATCTTCTTCCTTCCCCTTTCCTTCCCCCACCTTCCCTCCCCCCTCTCCTTCCCCCTCATCTCCTTCCATCCCCTCTACTTCACCCCCTCTCCTTCCACCCTATCTCCCTTCCCCCAACCCTCATTAACCCCATCTCCTTCCCCCTCGCCTTCCCCATCTCTTTCCCCCTCTCCTTCGCCACTATCCCCTTCCACCTTCCTTTCCACCCTCTCCTCCCCATCTCCTAACCGTCTTCCATTCCCCCCTTACCCCCTTATCTCCTACTCCCTTCCTTCCCCCCTCCTTCCCCCATCTCCTTCCCCCCTCTGTCCCCCTTCCTTCCCTCCCCTCTCCTTCCCCATCTCCTTCCCCCGTCTCCTTCCCCCCATCTCCTTCACCCCCTCATTCCCTCTTCCTTCCCTCTCCTCTCCTTCTCCCCATCTCCTTCTCTCCCACTCTCATTTCCCCCCATCTCCTTCCCCCTATCTCCTTCCCCATCTCCTTCCCCACCTTCTCTTTCCATCCTTCCCCCCTCCTCACCCCCTATCTCCTTCCCCCTTCCTTGTCCCCTCTCCTTCCCATCTCCTTCCCCACTTCCCGCCTATCTCCTTTCCCCTCCTTCCCCCTCTCCTTCCCTCCTATCTCCTTCCCACCACTCCTTCCGCCCGATCTCCTTACCCCCTCTCCTTCCCCCTTCTTTCCCTCCACTCTCCTTCTCCCCTCTCCTTCCCCCTATGGACTTACCCCTCCATCCCCCCTCTCCTTCCCCCATCTCCTTCCCCCTCTCCTTCCCCCTTCCTTCCTTCCCTCTCCTTCCCCCCTCTACTTCACCCCACTATCCTTCCCCCCTCTCCTTCCCCATCTCCTTCTCTCCCCCTCTCATTCCCCCTATCTCCTTCCCCCATCTCCTTCCCCCTTCCTTCCCCCCTCTCCTTCCATGCTTCCCCCCTCCTTACCTCCACCTCCTTCCCCCTTCCTTCCCCACACCCCTTCCCCCATCTTCTTCCCCCTTCCTTCCCCCACCCCCTTCACCCATCTCCGTTCCCCTTCCTTCCCCCATCTCTCCCCCTCTCTTTCCCCCATCTCCTTCCCACCTCTCCTTCCCACCTCTCCTGACCCCATCTCCTTCCACCCCTCCTTCCCCCTTCCTTCCCCTCCTTCCCCATTCCTTCCACCCTCTCCTTCCCCCATCTCCTTCCCCCACTCTCCTTCCCCCATCTCATTCCCTCTTCCTTTCCCCCATCTCATTCCCCCTTACTTTCCCCCCTCCTTCCCCCGAAAACCTTCCCCCTTTTCTCCCCGTTCCTTCCAACCCTCTCCTTCCCCCCTCTCCTTCCCCCATCTCCTTCCCTCCCCCTCTCGTTCCTCCATATCTCCTTCCCCCATCTCCTTCCCCCATCTCCTTCCCCTTCCTTCCCCCCTCTACTTCCTCTCCTTACCCCCTATCCTTCCCCCTTCCTTCCCCCCTCTCCTTCCCCATCTCCTTCCCCCCTCCTTCC